>NC_056441.1:78431540-78731540 GCF_018296145.1 Oncorhynchus tshawytscha
ACATACTAATCATATGCATATACTATATTCCTGGCATGAGTAGCAGGGCGCTGAAATGTTGCGCGATTTTTAACAAAAAGCTGCGAAAATTCGCAGCCTCCCTAACAGGTGTTAACTTGGGTCAAACGTTTCGGGTAGCCTTCCACAAGCTTCCCACAATAAGTTTGGTGAATTTTGGCCCATTCCTCCTGACAGAGCCGGAGTAACTGAGTCAGGTTTGTAGGCCTCCTTGCTCACGCTCGCTTTTCAGTTCTGCACACACATTTTCTATAGGATTGAGGTCAGGTCTTTGTGATGGCCACTCCAATACCTTGACTTTGTTGTTCTTATGCCATTTTGCCACAACTTTGGAAGTCTGCTTGGGGTCATTGTTCGATTTGGAAGACCCATTTGCGACCAAGCTTTAACTTCCTGACTGATGTCTTGCTTCAATATGTCCATATAATTTTCTTGCCTCATGAAGCCATCTATTTTGTGAAGTGCACCAGTCCCTCCTGCAGCAAAGCACCCCCTCAACATGATGCTGCCACCCGTGCTTCACAGTTGGGATGGTGTTCTTCGCTTGCAATCATTCCCCTTTTTCCTCCAAACAAAACGATGGTCATTATGGCCAAACATTTGGAAATTGCTCCCAAGGATGAACCAGACTTGTGGAGGTCTACCATTTGTTTTCTGAGGTCTTGGCTGATTTCTTTTGATTTTCCCATGATGAAAAGCAAAGAGTCACTGAGTTTGAAGGTATACCTTGAAATACATACACAGGTACACCTCCAATTGACTCAAATGATGTTAATTAGCTTATCAGAAGCTTCTAAAGCCATGACATAATTTTCTGGAATTTTCCAAGCTGTTTAAAGGCAAAGTCAACTTAGTGTATGTACATTTCTGACCCACTGGAACTGTGATACAGTGAATTATAAGTGAAACAATCTGCTTGTAAACAATTGTTGGAACAATGACTTGTGTCATGCACAAAGTAGATAACTCTAGTTTGTTTTGGCAAGTCGGTTAGGACAAGAAATGTGTGGAGTGGTTGAAAAACAAGTTTAAATGACTCCAACCTATGTGTAATTAAACTTCCGACTTCAACTGTAAACTCTATACTGCTCTGGGCCACAGACAGGTCAGTCCACTGGCCTGTACCAGCACCACAGATAGGTAATTCTGTCCTGCACCACAGGCAGGTCTGTCCGCTGTCCTGCACCACAGGCAGGTCTGTCAAGTGCCCTGCACCGCAGGCAGGTCTGTCAAGTGCCCTGCACCACAGGCAGGTCTGTCAAGTGCCCTGCACCACAGACAGGTCTGTCAAGTGCCCTGCACCACAGACAGGTCTGTCAAGTGCCCTGCACCACAGACAGGTCTGTCAAGTGTCCTGCACCACAGGCAGGTCTGTCAAGTGCCCTGCACCACAGGCAGGTCTGTCAAGTGCCCTGCACCACAGACAGGTCTGTCAAGTGCCCTGCACCACAGACAGTTCTGTCAAGTGTCCTGCACCACAGACCGGTCTGTCCACTGGCTTGCACCAGCACCACAGACCGGTCTGTCCACTGGCTTGCACCAGCACCACAGACCGGTCTGTCCACTGGCTTGCACCAGCTCCACAGACCGGTCTGTCCACTGGCTTGCACCAGCTCCACAGACAGGTCTGTCCACTGGCTTGCACCAGCACCACAGACAGGTCTGTCCACTGTCCTACAACACAGACAGGTCTGTCCACTGTCCTACAACACATTCAGGTCTCTCTACTCTCCTGCTTCAAAGACAGGTCTGTTCATTGGCTTTCACCAGCACCACAGACAGGTCTGTCAAGTGTCCTGCACCACAGACATGTCTGTCAAGTGTCCTGCACCACAGACATGTCTGTCAAGTGTCCTGCACCACAGACATGTCTGTCAAGTGTCCTGCACCACAGAAAGGTCTGTCCACTGGCTTGCACCAGCACCACAGGCAGGTCTGTCTACTCTCCTGCATCACAGACAGGTCTGTTCATTGGCTTTCACCTGCACCACAGACAGGTCTGTCTACTGTCCTGCACCACAGACAGTGACACTATGATAAAATACTACTGGGTCACAGTGAGCTTGGGGATGACAGGAAGGGACATGATAGGGGACAGGAAGGGACATGATAGGGGACAGGAAGGGACATGATAGGGGACAGGAAGGGACATGATAGGGGACAGGAAGGGACATGATAGGGGACAGGACAGGGCAGGATAGGGGACAGGAAGTGACATGATAGGGGACAGGAAGTGACACGATAGGGGACAGGAAGGGACACGATAGGGGAAATGAAGGGACAAGGTAGGGGAAATGAAGGGACAAGGTAGGGGAAATGAAGGGACAAGGTAGGGGAAATGAAGGGACAAGGTAGGGGACAGGAAGGGACAGGATAGTGGACATGATAGGGGACAGGAAGGGACAGGATTGGGGACAGGAAGGGACATGATAGGGGAAATGAAGGGACAAGGTAGGGGAAATGAAGGGACATGATAGGGGAAATGAAGGGACAGGATAGGGGACAGGATAGGGGACAAGAATGGGAAAGGATATGGGACATGATAGGGGACAGGAAGGGGACAAGGATAGGGGACAGGAAGGGACAGGATAGGGGACATAATAGGGGACAGGAAGGGACAGGATAGGGAAATGAAGGGACATGATAGGGGAAATGAAGGGACAGGATAGGGGACAGGATAGGGGACAAGAATAGGGAAAGGATAGGGACATGATAGGGGACAGGAAGGACAAGGTAGGGGACCAGAAGGGACAGGATGAAGGGACAGGATAGGGAAATGAAGGGACAGGATAGGGGACAGGAAGGGACAGGATAGGGGAAATGAAGGGACAGGATAGGGGACAGGATAGGGGAAATGAAGGGACAAGGTAGTGGAAATGATAGGGGACAGGAAGGAGAAGATAGGGAAATGAAGGGACAAGGTAGGGGACAGGAAGGACAGGATAGGGGACGGAAGGGACAGGATAAGGGACAGGAAGGGACAGGATAGGGGACAGGATAGGGGAAATGAAGGGACAGGATAGGGGAAATGAAGGGACAGGATGGGGGAAATGAAGGGACAGGATAGGGGAAATGATAGGGGACAGGAAGGGACAAGATAGGGGAAATAAAGGGACAGGATAGGGGAAATGATAGGGGACAGGTAGGGACAAGGTAGGGGAAATTATAGGGGAAATGAAGGGACAAGGTAGGGGACAGGAAGGTACAGGATAGGGGAAATGAAGGGACAAGGTAGGGGACAGGAAGGGACAAGGTAGGGGACAGGAAGGGACAAGGTAAGGGACAGGAAGTGACAAGGTAGGGGACAGGAAGGGACAGGATGTGGGAAAGGGGACACAATATGGTACTGGAGGACGTTGCAGAGACAGGTTGCTAAATGACAGTGTGACATGCCCAAGTGCCAGTTATTGCCAGTCCTTTAAAAACAAATGAAAACATTAACTACACTTCCCATTTGTCTTGGCTCCTGACAGAAGAGGGATAATCTCGACAATGATAATGACACTATTAACAACTCATCCAGTATCTCATGAGCCATCGCAATCTGTGAGACTGAGCTCTGGCCAAGAAATGTGTGGCATAGTTTTCCTCTTTCTCCGTTTGGCTCGGCCTGGCATGGAGGAAAGGCTAATTAAACAATCATTGTACAGCAGACCCGTGGATTCCCCATCCTCCTGTCCTGTTGACTTTGTCATGCTGCTCAGCCTCTCTCTACAACAAAGCCCCTCGTCTGATGTCATGCTGGGAGAAGGGTCTCTCTCTCAACAGCAAAGCAGCAGGCAAACAGACTGGAGCTGGCTTTTCTTGCCATTTAGACAGAGTTAAGTCTCACGCTGTACATAATGTGTCTGATTGTGACTGTGAATAGCACCTGCAATGCAGGAAGTCGGGATTTGGAATCGTGCCTCCAAGAGAAAGATACTGAATCTCATCATAAAATGTTGGAACCAGCCAAATGGAACTGGAAAAGTTTTCTAATATCCATTCTAATGGATACCTGCAAAAAACAACCAAGATAGATGAGATGACCTCCTTGAGCAGGGTACAAATACAGACTCTGACCACAGAGTAAAGAGACGTGAAGAGAGCAGAGGAAATATGTTTGAACTCAGAGTAAAGAACGCATTATCACAAGTCATGACTGTTCCTACGGCAACCGCACATGACCTTATCCTTGGGTTCTCTCTTCAATGACCACAGTGAGAAAACAACCCAGTCCATGTCACTGATATGCCTCCTGTCACACTAATCACATGGCAGCCATGCCCTGCTGCTTCACCATAGAGCACGCTGGGACACACCCCGTCTGTGGCAGGGAGAGAGCTGTGCGCATGAGCCAGCGCTGGCTGTCAGGAAATGGGGAGGAAGTGGAGGGGAGAGAGGGGGGGGCGGGCGGTCAGTCACACCACTCAGGATGCATGTTTCCCATCATCATTTCACAGATACTTGGGTAATTATAGGCATCCACTCTTCACCACTGGGATGAAACTGAGTGAGTGAAGAAAGGGGAGATTGAGGTAGAATATAGACAGGGTAGGGTAAGGACGGAGAACCGAGGCACAGAGGAGAGTAAGGAAGGAGAACAGAGACACAGAGGAGAGTAAGGACGGAGAACAGAGACACAGGAGAGTAAGGACGGAGAACAGAGACACAGAGGAGAGTAAGGACGGAGAACAGAGACACAGAGGAGAGTAAGGGGGAGAACAGAGACACAGAGGAGTGTAAGGACAGAGAACAGAGACACAGAGGAGAGTAAGGGGGGGAACAGAGACAGGAGAGTAAGGAGGGAGAACAGAGACAGAGGAGAGTAAGGAGGGAGAACAGAGACAGAGGAGAGTAAGGAGGGAGAACAGAGACAAAGGAGAGTAAGGAGGGAGAACAGAGACAGAGGAGAGTAAGGAGGGAGAACAGAGACAGAGGAGAGTAAGGAGGGGGAACAGAGACAGAGGAGAGTAAGGAGGGGGAACAGAGACAGAGGAGAGTAAGGAGGGGGAACAGAGACAGAGGAGAGTAAGGAGGGAGAACAGAGACAGAGGAGAGTAAGGAGGGAGAACAGAAACAGGAGAGTAAGGAGGGAGAACAGAGACAGGAGAGTAAGGAGGAGAACAGAGACAGGAGAGTAAGGAGGGAGAACAGAGACAGGAGAGTAAGGAGGGAGAACAGAGACAGGAGAGAGAACAGAGACAGAGAGAGAACAGAGACAGGAGAGAGAACAGAGACAGGAGAGAGAACAGAGACAGGAGAGTAAGGAGGGAGAACAGAGACAGGAGAGTAAGGAGGGAGAACAGAGACAGGAGAGTAAGGAGGGAGAACAGAAACAGGAGAGTAAGGAGGGAGAACAGAAACAGGAGAGAGAACAGAGACAGGAGAGTAAGGAGGGAGAACAGAGACAGGAGTGTAAGGACGGAGAACAGAGACAGGAGAGTAAGGAGGGAGAACAGAGACAGGAGAGAGAACAGAGACAGGAGAGTAAGGAGGGAGATCAGACAGTAGTATATTGGGAGATGCATAATTTAGCTGGTATCAAGTCTCATTGGGAGGGCCCAGTATTATCGGTTACTATGAAATGAAGTGGTGTAATTGTTTGTGTGACCTTGTTGAAATTCTAACAAAACACAACTAATGTGAGAAAATAAGCGGCAGAGAAAACCTAAGGGAAAAGGACGAAGACAAAGAGCATGAAAGCAGTAGTGTGGTGAAATTAGAAGAGGAAGAGCTGTGGAGGGAAAGGGCTGCTGGAGGTGGTAAGAGTACAAGCTCATGGTAAGAGTACAAGCTCCCCCTGCTGGTGGAGTTGACACTGACAACACAGCAGGGTGACGAATCTCAAGAGTATCATGACACTAGGTGAGACCCAGATACAGGAGGCAGATGGTTGAAGTTTAAGATGTTTAATAAATCCAAAGGGAGTAGGCAAGAGAATGGTCGTGGACAGACAAAAGGTCAAACCCAGTTCAGAGTTCAGTAGGTATCAAAGGGCAGACAGGCTCGAGGTCAGGGCAGGCAGAAAGGGCAGGCAGACGGGCAAGGAGTCCAGAAAACAAGCAAGGATCAGAACCGAGAGGAGTAGCCAAAGGTGAAACGGCAAAGCAGGAAACTGATAAACCACTGGTAGGCTTGGACATACAAGACGAACTGGCCCAGAGAGACAGGAAACACAGGGAGAAATACACTGGCCCAGAGAGACAGGAAACACAGGGAGAAATACACTGGCCCAGAGAGACAGGAAACACAGGGATAAATACACTGGCCCGGAGAGACAGGAAACACAGGGATAAATACACTGGCCCGGAGAGACAGGAAACACAGGGATAAATACACTGGCCCAGAGAGACGGGAAACACAGGGATAAATACACTGGCCCAGAGAGACGGGAAACACAGGGATAAATACACTGGCCCGGAGAGACGGGAAACACAGGGATAAATACACTGGCCCAGAGAGACGGGAAACACAGGGAGAAATACACTGGCCCAGAGAGACGGGAAACACAGGGAGAAATACACTGGCCCAGAGAGACGGGAAACACAGGGATAAATACACTAGCCCAGAGAGACGGGAAACACAGGGATAAATACACTGGCCCGGAGAGACGGGAAACACAGGGATAAATACACTGGCCCAGAGAGACAGGAAACACAGGGAGAAATACACTGGCCCAGAGAGACGGGAAACACAGGGATAAATACACTGGCCCAGAGAGACAGGAAACACAGGGAGAAATACACTGGCCCAGAGAGACAGGAAACACAGGGAGAAATACACTGGCCCAGAGAGACGGGAAACACAGGGATAAATACACTGGCCCGGAGAGACGGGAAACACAGGGATAAATACACTGGCCCAGAGAGACGGGAAACACAGGGAGAAATACACTGGCCCAGAGAGACGGGAAACACAGGGGTAAATACACTGGCCCGGAGAGACGGGAAACACAGGGATAAATACACTGGCCCGGAGAGACGGGAAACACAGGGATAAATACACTGGCCCGGAGAGACGGGAAACACAGGGATAAATACACTGGCCCAGAGAGACAGGAAACACAGGGATAAATACACTGCCACAGAGAGACAAGAAACACAGGGATAAATACACTGGGGAAACCAAGCGACACCTGGAGGGGTGGAGACAATAACGAGGACAGGTGAAACTGATCAGGGTGTGACAGTGACTACTCATTGATTGTGTTGCTTGCTGATTAACTATTCATATTGGAGGCTTGTTAAAGCCTATCAGTTCAGTTGACTGTTTAGCCTTTGATTGTGCTGCCATAGAGAGAACCAAACCAGAGAGCAGCATCTACAAAGACTGTACGAGCAGCAGGGAGACTAACATTTACCTTACATTCACCAGCTGTAATAGAATGCACATCTACCATTCATGTTACAGAACCTGGGAAGTGTTCATGTTTAGCCAGAAACAGACATGGACAGCATACACAGGGACCTCTTTCAAACCTTTAGAAAAAATAACATTATTCATGTTCTACAATGGGGATGGGCAACTTCAGTCCTCAGGGGCCTGATTGGTGTTACACTTTTGCCCAGCTAACACACCTGACTCCAATAATCAACTAATCATAACCTACAGTTTAGAATGCAATGAGTTTCATCAGCTGTGTTTGCTAGGGATGGAGAACCAGTATGACACTACTCTGGACCCAGAGGACCTCTCATCCCTGTTCTACAAGGACATGTGCTTTTGTTCTGAGGTGGGAATATTTGTAAATAATAGTCAAAAGGTTAAATAAAACACTTGAGTTGGAGTTCAATTACCCCTCTCTCTTCCGCCACATTCCATCCTCCTCTTCCTGCACCCACTCCCTTCTTTCCCTCTAGCTCTCTTTCTCTGTTGTGACTACCGAGTGCAGAAATGCCACAATGTGTTAGAAATTCCAAGGCTGCGGTGAGCAGCTGCACGACAATTGTGACAAGCACAATTTATGAGCTTCTCCCGAGCAGGAGAACGCATTCAATAATGTGCCGGGAAGATGAATCCATCCCCCACACAGGGCTGGGCAGGCGGGGCGCAGGGACAGAGGTCATTTAAACAAGCAGGTAGCCAAACTCAGCAGTTAAGGCCTTCAGCGCAGTACAACACCTCTGTATTACTCATTCAAATCCATTGAATTACAGTTTAAAAACTTTCCAATCTGATAGTGTCAAAAATTAAAGCAAGGGGTTAGTGATGTAGCCAATGCATTTTAAGGCTGGGAGTGGGATGCTGGCTGGATGTGTCACGCCCTGACCTTAGATCCCTATTATTCTCTATGTTTGGTTAGGTCAGGGTGTGACTCGGGTGGGAGGGTATGTTTTCTATTTCTTTGTTTTTGGCCCGAGTGTGGTTCCCAATCAGAGGCAGCTGTCTATCGTTGTCTCTGATTGGGGATCACATATAATTTGTCATTTTCCTTTTGGGTTTTGTGGGATCTTGTTTTCTGTTTCGTGACAGAACTGTGCGCTTTCGTTTTCACTTTGGTTATGAGTGTTTTTTTGTAAATAAAAATCATGAACACTTTCCACGCTGCACTTTGGTCCACTCCTTTCGATGAGAGCCGTAACAGGATGTTAGTTTGCTCTGGAACGTTCCACAGATCATAAACAGTGAGTGTTGGGAGAGAAACACACACCCAAGTCACTTTCTTTGTCTACTGCACTGTGTTCTGGGGCATGGTTCAGTGATGGAGTCATTTAACTATCTTAAGGTAGTGATGCACATAAGTGCATCGTCAATGACACTTAACATACAGGGTCAGTAACACAGAGTCCCCCGTTCCCAGCACACTTGAGTACATCCAGATGATATCACTCAAACAAAATGTACTCAACCCCATAGGTGTTTATCTGTTTTCAAAAAACAGTGCTCTTCAATGTCCATCCCTGCACTCAGCAAAGAAGGTGCTGTCTAGACACTAAAAGTGTCCTTCGGCTGTCTCAATAGGAGAACCCTTGACTAACCCTTTTTGGTTCCAAGTAGAACCATTTGGTTCCAGGTAGGACCTTTTTCACAGAGGGTTCTACATGGAACCAAAAAGGGTTCAACCTGAACCCAAAAAGGGTTCTTCTATGGGGACAGCCAAAGCATTATTTTGGAACTCTTTTATCTAAGAGTGTATTAGGCTACTAATATAACAACCACATAGTACACAGTAAATCACTTCCCCAGCTGTCCCCTAAAATCCCCTCCGCATTCTAAACTCCGTCCTCTCCCTGAGCACGTGCCCATGGGCAGACCTGTGCAGATCCAGGCATTGATTCCCCTGTGTGTCCCAGCCTCTGTGTCAGTTAGGCACTACATGGGCACCCTGGTCTCTGGATTTACTACAGAGGGCCCTGCTAGATTTAGGCTTGAGCCTGTGTTGACAGATGATACACAAATGCAAGCTTCTAACAACCGCATGCCACACTCACAGCAGATAGACTAAAACCAAAACAAAGCCCTGGCTGACGGTCTTCAACAGCAAAACAACAGTGCTGGTGTCTCTGTAGGAGGCACAGTGTATGTCTCTATAGCACAGTATTCTGAACTATGGAGGAGGGAAGCAGGGGGAGACATTAGTCAACCAAGGCCATAGTGTTTGACCTGTTTTCCCACCTTTACTCCCTAAGGCCTGATGGGCCTCCACATTTTGCTTAACTAAATGTCCTTTTATAAATAGGTTGTCCGACAACGTCACGAAAATTATTCCCATAAAACACAGGGGTAGAAGGTCGATCATCTGGTCAAATGTAGAGTCTAACCATTTTACACGGTCCGGCTAACAGTCCATATACTGGTCTGTAGACATTCCAACATGTGGATGGTCCTCATGTTCTCTGGTCTAATGTAAATTCTTCAGCAAGTCCTTTTAAGCACTCGCCTTGGGGGGCAGTTCCATCATGTTGCCTGTCTGTGCTCACGTGGCTGTGGTTAGTAACTTGGCAAAAGTCTTTGTTACAGAAATTCTCTCATTTAGAGGCTAAAATCCCATTTCATCTTCTCACAAATAATTTAGTACTTAATCATAGAAGTTCTGCAACATTTAGATGTAAATCTGATAACTGGGACGTATACATTTCTAGAGTTACCGTTATTTGGTTATACCGTCCTTAATGAATTCCCAAAACAACTGATCTGACATAATTGTTATTTAACCTCCTGCCAATTACCACATTATTTGTTTTGGGAATACTGTCTCAATGTCCAACCTTTTGATGATAGAGTACTGCAAAGTCTCTCTGTGGTAACAAGGGATTTTTTACTTGCCTGGACTTGCCCGCGCGTCGTGAGTTTGGATTATGTACTAAACGCTCAGACAAAAAGGAGGTATTTGGATATAAAGGATGGACTTTATCTAACAAATCAAACATTTGTGGAACTGGGATTCCTGGGAGTGCATTCTGATGAAGATCATGAAAGGTAAGTGAATATTTATAATGCTATTTCTGACTTCTGTTGACTCCGCAACATGGCAGATATCTGTATGGCTTGTTTTGTTGTCAGAGCACTGTACTCAGATTATTGCATGGTGTGCTTTTTCGGTAAAGCTTTTTTGAAATCTGACACAGCTGTTGCATTAATGAGAAGTGGATCTAAAATGCCATGCATAACACGTGTATCTTTTAGCAATGTTTATTATGAGTATTTGTGTAAATTGATGTGGCTCCCTGCAAAATCACCGGATGTTTTGGAACTACTGAACGTAACGCACCAATGTAAACTGAGATTGCTGGATATAAATATGAACTTTATCGAACAAAACATACATGTATTGTGTAACGTGAAGTCCTATGAGTGTAATCTGGTGAAGATCATCAAAGGTTAGTGATTAATTTTATCTCTATTTCTGCTTTTTGTGACTCCTTTCTTTGGCTGGAAAAATGTCTGTGTTTTTCTAGTTACTAACCTAACATAATCCTTTGTGTGCTTTCGTCGTAAAGCTTTTTTGAAATCTGAATCTGTGGCTGGATTTACAACAAGTTTATCTTTAAAATGGTGTGAAATACTTGTATGTTTGAGGAATTTTAATTATGGGATTTTTGTTTTGAATTTGGCGACCAGCACGTTCACTGGCTGTTGTTGAGGTGGGACGCTACCGTCCCACATATCCCAGAGAGGTTTTAAAGTAATAAAACTCTGGTGGGAGAGGGGGGAGCTGATCTGGCGCCTATGATCCTCAACCAAGAGGGAAAGTCATGACAAGGGCATGGGATGGGAGGTGGGGTGGAGTATTGACAGACAGACAGGAGGAAAAGGGCATGGGATGGGAGGTGGGGTGGAGTATTGACAGACAGACAGGAGGAACAGGGCATGGGATGGGAGGTGGGGTGGAGTATTGACAGACAGACAGAAGGAAAAGGGCATGGGATGGGAGGTGGGGTGGAGTATTGACAGACAGACAGGAGGAAAAGGGCATGGGATGGGAGGTGGGGTGGAGTATTGACAGACAGGCATGCAGGAGGAACAGGGCATGGGATGGGATGTTGGGTGGAGTATTGACAGACAGACAGGAGGAACAGGGCATGGGATGGGAGGTTGGGTGGAGTATTGACAGACAGGCAGGAGGAACAGGGCATGGGATGGGAGGTTGGGTGGAGTATTGACAGACAGGCAGGAGGAACAGGGCATGGGATGGGAGGTTGGGTGGAGTATTGACAGACAGGCAGGAGGAACAGGGCATGGGATGGGAGGTTGGGTGGGTGGAGTATTGACAGACAGACATGCAGGAGGAACAGGGCATGGGATGGGATGTTGGGTGGGTGGAGTAATGACAGACAGACATGCAGGAGGAACAGGGCATGGGATAGGAGGATGGGTGGAGTATTGACAGACAGGCAGGAGGAACAGGGCATGGGATGGGAGGTTGGGTGGAGTATTGACAGACAGGCAGGAGGAACAGGGCATGGGATGGGAGGTTGGGTGGGTGGAGTATTGACAGACAGACATGCAGGAGGAACAGGGCATGGGATAGGAGGATGGGGGGAGAATTGACAGACAAAAAGGCAGGAAGAACATGGAATCAGACGGGAGGTTGGGTGGAGTATTGACAGCAGGCAGGAGGAACGGGGCATGGGATGGGAGGTTGGGTGGAGTATTGAGAGACAGACAGGCAGGCAGGAGGAACAGGGCATGGGATGGGAGGAGTATTGACAGGCAGGCAGAGCAGCGGGCAGCCTGACAGACATGATGTACAGCCCTCATGTTAGGGATAGGGGGCAGCATTTTCACTTTGCATGAATTGCGTGCCCATAGTGAACTGCATCCTACTCTGTCCTAGATGCTAATACATGCATATTATTATTACTATTGGATAGAAAACACTCTGAAGTTTCTAAAACTGTTTGAAATATGTCTGTGAGTTTAACAGAACTCATAGGGCAGGCAATCTTCTAAACAGGAAGTGGAAATTCTAGGGCTGGTCAAATTTCCAGTCATCGCCTATCCACATCCAAACGAGATATGGATCTGTTCGCACTTCCTACGCCTTCCACTAGATGTCAACCGTCAGCAGAACGTGGAATGAAGCCTCTAGTGTGATGCATGACGAGAGGGAGGGGAATGAGTCAGTGGTCTGTCAGAATGCCAGTTCCTGGTTGTGCAAATTACTGTTGATATCGCCTGCGTTCCATGACTCTGTAGACAAAAAGAATGCTCCGGTTGGAACGTTATTGGATATATATTAAAATAACATCCGGAAGATTGATTCTCTACTTAGTTTGACTAGTTTATTCGACCTGGAATATAACTTTTTGAAGTTTTCGTCCGAGTTCGCCTGGACCAGCGCCAGCTATTGGACATGTTAGCTAAACCTGCTAGCAAAAGCAGCTAATTGGACACTAGTAATGTACATTCTGGAACAAAACAACGATTTTTTTGTGGAACAAGGACTCCTTGCACTGCATTCTGATGAAAGATCAAAGGTAAGGGAATATTTATGATGTCATTTCGTATTTCTGTTGACTCCAACATGGCGAAAAAATATTGTTACGTCTTAGCGCCGTTTTAGATTATTGCATGGTATGCTTTTTTTCGTAACGTTTAAAACAAATCTGACACAGCAGTTGCATTAAGAACCAGTGTATCTTTAATTATATGTAAAACATGTACCTTTCGTCAAAGTTTATGATGAGTATTTCTGTTATCTGGCGTAGCTCTCTGCAATTATTTGGGAGGCATTTCTGAACATGTTGTCAATGTAAACCGAGATTTGTGGGTATAAATATGCATATTACTGAACAAAACATAAATGTATTGTGTAACATGATGTCATATGAGTGTCATCAGGTGAAGATTATCAAAGGTTAGTGATTCATTTTATCTCTAATTCTGCTTTTGTGATTATCTTTGGCTGGGAAAAATGGCTGTGTGTTTTTGGGGATTTGGTGGTGATCTAGAAATATATGTTGTGTTTTCGCTGTATAACATTTTAAAAATCAGACACGATGGGTAGATTAACAAGATGTTTATCTTTCATTTGCTGTGCTGTGGCGCTAGCGGAACCCCAAGCCATAAGAACCAGCAACCAGGCCCATTAATCTAAGGCCACTCACTGCAACACTGACTGTGATCTGGTGTAAAGTTACTCTGCTCAAATGTCACCCTGAAGAAGAACACTCACTGTGTAACTGCAGGAGGAGGACAGACCCAATACAGATGACACCCTACCAGCCACAAATACACTCAGAGGACACTTGGAGACCCTCCCATTTAACGCAGCCACAATGATAATGAGCCAGCAGCACAGACAGACTACTCTGCCCATTCAACAACTCCTATCTGCTTACCAGGATTCATTTGTCAAATCAGACATTTCCCTAAGGGTGGTCTGGTCTCTGTGGAGAAGACAAGGCAGAGGGTGGAGTAACATTGTTTCTGACTGAGACAATGAAAGAGGCATCCATCACCCTCAGAGAAAAGAGAGAAGAGGGGAGAAAGAGGAGACAGGAGAGAGGGGAGAGGGGAGGAATAGGAAAGGAGAGAGAGCAGGCCTACCTCTCTCTCAGGGGATGCCAGGGTAACACAGAGACACACAATGCCGAGGTCAGAGGGCACGGTGGAGCTTTTCTTGTGTAAGTGTAACATTTCCCTCAGGGCAGGTCAAATCACAGCAACGTGTTCCATCATAGCTTGCTGTGTTTATTTTGGAGAGGGATATATGATCTTCCACAGCATTACATCCACCTGGGTTTTAGTGCTTGTTCAGGGAAGTCCATGTTCTTAAGGAAAATAATGCAGATTGCGATTCAGAATGACGGAAATACACTCAAGGCCGGCCCGCTCATTAGGCAAATTGACGAGGGATGGTATTTTCTAAACTGCTAAACTGACCAAGATGCACCTCCAACAACAACAACACATAAAACCTTGCTTAATTCTGCCCACAAACATTTTTTATCTCAACCTGTGGCATATGGGCTTTTAGGTGAGCGCTGATGACGCCCTTTTATAAGCAGTACCCATCAAAGGCCGGGGCACAAAATATTTTGCTTGTCCATTCCCAGCGTGCTTCTCCAGGGTGCTGCTGGAGAGACATCTCTGCAGTGCTCCATCAAAAGAATTATCTGACATAAATCATGTAGCAGATACAGGATATGTTAGAAAGAGTATGTGGCCTTTTCTGTAGCCGACAGGCTGGAGATACAATGCATGACATTGTAATGAGACGGACACTTTTTAAATCATACAGGTTTCTCCCATCAAATGGCCTAACCTAAATGGAGCTCAATCAAATTAAAACATGTGCTGTCGTGTTAACAAACCACGTGTCCTAAAAACAGGACAGGTCAAAGTAAAATGGACAATCACAACTGTTGTCCAGGAGTTTCACCCCATTAGAATGATCAGTGGTTTGTAGCCTATCCATACATGTTTGACAAGCTGATCATAGCAAAAAATAAAATACTTCTGCATTTCTGACTAACAGGGATGCAAACAAACATTTTCCAACATTTTGAGAGAAATAACCTGTGTGTGCATATGGAACATTTCTGGGATCTTTGATTTCAGCTCATGAAACATCGGACCAACACTTTACGTTACGTTTATATTTGTGTTCAGTGTACTTTGGATTTATAACACCAAACACAGCCTTTAAAAAAAAGTTCCTTAAAAAAACAAAACCATTTTTCTTTTTTGTATTATTCTTTTTCTGTTCTAAAATGTTCCTTGATATCAAGTCAGGTTGTGTAAGTGCACATGCAAAAATATCCAAGACAATCTGCTATTTCAACAATGAACAATATAATATTGACAATGGTCCCATCTATAAAAACAGTGGCAGATAATATTTAGATAATATTTCCCATTTATCTGGTCTCTCCAGTTCATCAGGAAAAACAGATTGCAGAGGACACAACCTCATAATATTCACTTATTAGTCTCTCTATGCAGCTTCTCGGCCAGTTTCCTCATTTAAATAGAAATAAAGATCATCATCAATTCTATTCAAAAGAGGTATTAGAGCTGAGTGTAGAGTTAATGGGCCTCGCCTTGTGTTGGGAGTCAGTGTGGGGCTACGAGGCTGTATGGGTATGTGGTTGTGGTCCACTGGGGCATCTCTCCCCCTGCCTCGTCCGTGCAGGGCCATGTAACAGCCACGCTGTTTATGACCCTCTATAATGTTTCATGAGCCCATCTATGGCCAGACATCAGGGAGGGAAAGAGAGCTGAAGCTAGAGAAGCTATAGTGGAACAGCCCATTACACTACAACCACAAAAGTCTTACCAGAGATGCATGCATTCACATGCTGTCTCCTGAATCAGTGACAACAAGTTCGTCTGAATAAAATAACCAGGCAAACCAAATGAACTGTCTAAATAGTGGTTCTCATAAAATGCCTCTGAATTTATTAATGGCTGAGTGGCAATGCATCCCGCTGTGTTGTGCCCTTATTGCTTTTGACTACAACAGCCCAGCCATGCACGGCCTTGATAAATCTTAGATGACTCACTACTAGAACTTACACTGGGAGACGAAGGAGAACACGGCCTCCTGCGGCCCCACAGGACTGACTGGAGTTGCACAAACAGTAGGAAAACAAGAGATAAACAAACAGACACATTTTCATCACAATGTGTACAGTCCATTTCACATGAATGTTGAACTCTTTGCAATCAGTAAGCTAAATGATCTGTTATACCGGTGGTGTTGCGCACAGGCATTGTGAATAGAGCTATGAATTCAATAGCAACGTATCAAAACAGGATATCATGACCCTATTATTTAATATCTTAACAGTCATGTCCATAGGCTTACACAACAATTTTATAACAGGTCTTTGTTCCTACTCTTGGCAGAATGAGATGACATCCAACACAAAGCAATTGTGCCATCTAGTGCAGAGTTAGTGTCACTCCCACATGCACATGTACTTCTGCTCCACCACTGGGTTTCACCACCCCACATCCACAAAACAAAATGGAACCATGCAGCCATTCTGACCCCAGTCTGTATCTTAGCATGGATAACCTGGGGTGTAGAACAAAGATCCGTAGGAAGTCTCAATGAGTTTCACCCGGCAATAAAATCCATGAGATGTCTTAGTGACTAGTACATTTACTGGTCTGGTACATATAATAGGACAAATGTGATCTGTGGTCACACTCAGTTTAATCTCCTATGATGACTAGTTATGTATCCCATCACGACGTTGGGTTCCTAACACTGAGCTCTCTAAACCGGTCACGTATACTAGTCAATAATCAGAGGACTGAGTTGTTTTATCATCATCATCCCACAAGGGGGCCTCAGTCACAAAGCATTTCTTTTGTCAAACTCACCTACCAGTAGGTACAGTAGGTAGGTAGTTTCAACCTGAATAGATCCTCATCTCATTAAGGACTCATAATACACACTTCTATATTGCTTCAGTGTGTAAGATGTATTTTTCATGTTTATAACTACATGAGTGAAACCTTTGAAATACATGTAGAAGCTCCAGGTGTTCACACTACATATATATGGTAAAGGAAAATGAGATGCGTTGTGATGTATTTAGTCCACTGCCAATAATAATGCCCTCCATTGAGTGAATGTAAGACACTGCCCCCAATAGAATCAGCTTGGCCGTCAAGCACTCTCTGACACTGGGCTTGGAAACAGTCTTCATTGCGAGGCCCCTACATTACTCAGATTCAATATCCATGTATTCTTTGAAGTAAATAAAAAAATCAATCATGGTGTTTGGCAGGCATCCATGGCATCTGATAAGGTGGATCTTGGCACATCCTGAAGGTCTGGACGTGCCCTCACTGTAGGTCCTAGGGCTGTGCTGTGTGTAAAAGTTGTATGTGACTTCAGGTTCAAGGGAACCAGAGATAAACAGTGTCTCTCTCACCTCTAATGGAGTACACCCAACACCAACCTGGGAAGTGGGGACTGTGATGCCAAAGGCCTGAACCCAGTGGGGACTGTGATGCCAAAGGCCCGAACCCAGTGGGGACTGTGATGCCAAAGGCCCAAACCCAGTGGGGACTGTGATGCCAAAGGCCCGAACCCAGTGGGGACAGTGATGCCAAAGGCCCGAACCCAGTGGGGACAGTGATGCCAAAGGCCTGAACCCAGTGGGGACTGTGATGCCAAAGGCCTGAACCCAGTGGGGACTGTGATGCCAAAGGCCCGAACCCAGCGGGGACTGTGATGCCAAAGGCCCGAACCCAGCGGGGACTGTGATGCCAAAGGCTCAATAATGTTTGGATGTTTCCAGAGGATTCATCATATTCTATTAAGTTTATATGACTCATGGCTCAAACAGAATTCTGGGAGAGGGGTGCGTGTAATTTTGCCATTTGTCATGATAACTAGTCCTGACCTCCACCTCTTCTAATGAGGAAAAATGTATTTACGGTTAGCTGCATGAGTCTATGAAGCCACCTGGGATACAATCACTTTGAAGAATGTCTCTGTGACATTAATTTGTCAAAAGCACTACTCATTACAAATTCACCCGTGCCATCTATTGGATGTTAGTTCTTGTAATTTCACTCGTTTTTGATCTGAAATGTCTCTCTGTAATATCAATCAGTCGTCCAGTTTCACAGGGAAGAAAAATACAAAACACCTAATGGCCAATCCTGAGCAATTTCCATGATGCATTCTGGGAATTATCTGGAGATGAGTTAGAGCAGGGAATGACAGACCAAGGCTCAGTCTGACAGTCAACAATAGCTAAACGTTGATCAGGGGAATAAAACACATCCGCTCACAGAGGACGACTTCTCCTTTAGAGACTCTCAGAGCCATTACAGAATAACAATCTCAATCGTGTTCAGGTTGGAAATAACTGTTGCGGAAGCCTGAAATTCTTATTCTTGCTGTCAAAGATTAAAGCCATGCCTAAGAAAACATCCACAATAAATATCAGAAGCAATGCAATGCCTATTATACACTGAGTGGACAAATCATTAGGAACACCTTCCTACTGTAGAGTTGCACCTCCTTTTGCCATCAGAACAGCCTCAACTCATCGGGCATGAACTCTGCAAGGTGTTGAAAGCGTTCTACAGAGATACTGGCCCATGTTGGCACCAATGCTTCCCACAGTTGTGTCAAGTTGGATCGATGTCCTTTTGGTGGTGGACTATGCTTGATAAACAACAAATTTCTGAGTGTGAAAAACCCAGCAGCATTGCAGATCTTGACACACTCAAATCGGTGCACCTGGCAGCTACTACCATACCCTGTTCAAAGGCACTTAAATCTTTTGTCTTGCCCATTCACCCTTTGAATCGTGTCATGGCTTAAAAATCCTTCTTTAACCTGTCTCCTCCCCTTCAGGTAACTGATGCAAGCAGTAGAATCAGATTTTTTTTTAACTGGTAAAAAATACACCATATGGAACAGCGAATGGGGAATGTGGAGAATGTGAAGAGACACTGACAAAGGTACAGACACATGTATATGCATTCATTGTGATATTGTTATATGGTGGTATTATACATGTTGTATTGTAGATATGTAGTGGTGTAATGTTATATGATGTACTGTTTTATATTTTGTTTTAAATGTAACACAACTGATTTAATATGTGGGGATCTCTAATAAATTCAAATACAGAATCTAAACTGATTGAAGCAGATGTAATAAGTGACATCAATAAGGGATCATAGCTTTCAACTGGCTTCACCTGGTCAGTCTATGTCATGGAAAGAGTTTTGAACACTCAGTGTATGTGATGCTATTTACCTGTTAAATTCCACTGTTAGTGTAATAACAACTCATGCCCTTCTACCAGCCATGTAACAGGTCATAACTCCAGAGCAGTCTTGCTCTTCTAGCCTGGCATCACGTCAGTCTCTGTCTCCCTGCCCAGCAGCAGCCAGTTGACCTTGACAGTGTGCCATACCCCAGCCGGACGGATGGGCGGAAGGAAGGAAGATGGAAACTCCCTTGCTTAAGGGAAGCAGAGGAGCTAATAACCAGACGGAACTGCAGCCAGGAGTCACAGAGAAGCCCCAGCGACTGTGTGTCTGCACAGGAATAACACCACTACATAGTATAGGACTAACACCACTATATGGTACAGGACTAACACCACTACAAGGCACAGGACTAACACCACTACATGGTATAGGAATAACACCACTACATGGTATAGGAATAACACCACTACATGGTATAGGAATAACATAGGAATAACACCACTACATGGTATAGTAATAACACCACTACATAGTATAGGAATAACACCACTACATAGTATAGGAATAACACCACTACATAGTATAGGACTAACACCAATACATAGTATAGGACTAACACCAATACATAGTATAGGACTAGCACCACTACATAGTATAGGACTAACACCACTACATAGTATAGGACTAACACCACTACATAGTATAGGACTAACACCACTACATAGTATAGGACTAACACCACTACATGGTGCAGGACTAACACCACTACATGGTGCAGGACTAACACCACTACATGGTGCAGGACTAACACCACTACATGGTGCAGGACTAACACCACTACATGGTGCAGGACTAACACCACTACATGGTGCAGGACTAACACCACTACATAGTATAGGACTAACACCACTACATAGTATAGGACTAACACCACTACATGGTGCAGGACTAACACCACTACATGGTGCAGGACTAACACCACTACATGGTGCAGGACTAACACCACTACATGGTGCAGGACTAACACCACTACATGGTGCAGGACTAACACCACTACATAGTATAGTAATAACACCACTACATAGTATAGGAATAACACCACTACATAGTACAGGAATAACACCACTACATAGTATAGGAATAACACCACTACATAGTAGAGGAATAACACCACTACATAGTATAGGAATAACACCACTACATAGTATAGGAATAACACCACTACATAGTATAGGAATAACACCACTACATGGTGCAGTACTAACACCACTATATGGTATAGGAATAACACCAATACATAGTATAGTAATACCACCACTACATAGTACAGGAATAACACCACTACACAGTACAGGAATAACACCACTACATAGTACAAGAATAACATCACTACATGATATAGGAATAACACCACTACATAGTACAGGACTAACACCACTACATGGTGCAGGACTAACACCACTACATGGTGCAGGACTAACACCACTACATGGTGCAGGACTAACACCACTACATGGTGCAGGACTAACACCACTACATGGTGCAGGACTAACACCACTACATGGTATAGGAATAACACCACTACATAGTATAGGAATAACACCACTACATAGTAGAGGAATAAGACCACTACATAGTATAGGAATAACACCACTACATGGTGCAGGACTAACACCACTACATGGTGCAGGACTAACACCCCTATATGGTATAGCAATAACACCACTACATAGTATAGTAATAACACCACTACATGGTATAGGAATAACACCACTACATTGTACAGGAATAACACCACTACATAGTACTGGAATAACACCACTACATGGTGCAGGACTAACACCACTACATGGTATAGGAATAACACCACTACATGGTATAGGAATAACACCACTATATGGTATAGTAATAACACCACTACATAGTATAGCAATAACACCACTACATAGTATAGGAATAACACCACTACATAGTATAGGAATAACACCACTACATAGTATAGGAATAACACCACTACATGGTGCAGGACTAACACCACTACATGGTGCAGGACTAACACCACTATATGGTATAGGACTAACACCACTACATAGTATAGTAATAACACCACTACATAGTATAGGAATAACACCACTACATAGTATAGGAATAACACCACTACATAGTATAGGAATAACACCACTACATAGTACAGGAATAACACCACTACATAGTATAGGAATAACACCACTACATAGTACAGGAATAACACCACTACATAGTATAGGAATAACACCACTACATAGTATAGGAATAACACCACTACATGGTGCAGTACTAACACCACTATATGGTATAGTAATAACACCACTACATAGTATAGGAATAACACCACTACATAGTACAGGAATAACACCACTACATAGTATAGGAATAACACCACTACACAGTACAGGAATAACACCACTACATAGTACAAGAATAACACCACTACATGGTATAGGAATAACACCATTAGATAGTACAGGAATAACACCACTATATAGTACAGGAATAACACCACTACATAGTACAGGAATGTGGTGTTTTTTGGGGAGACTACCTGTTGTTCCATGAAGTGAATCTGTTATTCAATGTGTTTCTATGGCTAATAGCAGTAATGCCAAATTCAATATTTAATTAAAAAGAAGATCCGCTTAGACTCGAGGGTTTTAAGGGACACATTTTTTCTGATCGTGTTTTGTCCTCGAAACATGTTTTAAAAACGACCTCCATTCACGGAGACCACATTAAAGACATTATTTTGCATATGTCGGCTCCATTGGAAATGACCATTCACAATTCAAAGGTGCTATAATGCAGATCTTCCACAGTATGGATTTAATCTAGGCCTAAGAAATCTTACAGGATGCAGAGAAGTAATGATCTAATCTTTTTCAACTGAGACCTTTGCAAACAGGGTGCTCTGAAACAGGAACAAAGATTCTGGGCAAGTACTGCTGCTGACATGGACCTTCTGACTGGTTTCCTGAATGTGATGAGTTCTGACTTAGTCATCAGCAGCCCCATGTCTAGGGACCAGCAGCTCACCCAGGCAGTAAAACCAGCCTGACAGCAGATGTAGATGTCATGATGAAATACAGAAGGAAGTCCTGCCTTGGAAGGGGTCGTAAATAAGATGCAGCTGTTGCCTGCTGCACACCTGAGATGTGTGTGTCAGCATGGCACGGGGGGGGGACCGCACTGCAGGGCAGCTGTCTGCAGGGCAGGGAGTTGCCTGATAGTGTGACAGAATGATACATAACAGGACATAGAGAGCAAGGAGACCCACATTTAAGACACTTACACACTGTTTAACATCCTTATGACGAACACCACATCCTTAAGACGAACACCACATCCTAAAGCCTCTCAAAGAGGCTGCGAATTTTTGCAGCTTTTTGTTAAAAATCGCACAAAATTTCAACGTCCTGCTACTCATGCCAGGAATATAGTATATGCATATGATTAGTATGTGTGGATAGAACACACTCTGAAGTTTCTAAAACTGGTTAAATTATGTTTGTGACTATAACAGAACGTGTGTAGGAGGCAAAATCCCAAGGAAAACTGTTCACAAAAAACACAAAAAACATATCCCTCCGCCAGTCTCTGTATTGTCTATGGCAAGGAAAAATAGATAGCGTCCAGTTTACAATGCCTACAGCTTCCACACGATGTCACCAGTACTGGCAATTGAGTTGAAGTTTATCCTTGGTGAAATGAGGAATAGGCACTTCCTGTCTTTGGGTACACCGGAGGAAGTTATGAAAGGGAGAATATGGACCATGATTTCAAGACTTGCTGCTATTGAATACAGATCGCCCCGTGATCAATTTGATCGATTATTAACGTTTACTAATACCTAAAGTTGGATTACAAAAGTAGTTTGAAGTGTTTTGTCAAAGTTTATAGGCAACTTTTTTAATTTTAAAAAATGACGTTGCGTTTGGAAAGCAGTTTTTTCCTGATCAGACGGGCTTCATAAATGGACATTTTGGGTATACATGGACGGATTTAATCAAAACAAAGACCCAATTGTGATGTTTATGGGACATATAGGAGTGCCAACAAAGAAGCTCGTCAAAGGTAATGAATGTTTTATATTTTATTTCTGCGTTTGGTGTAGCGCCGGCTACGCTAATTATTCTGTTTACGTCCCCTTTGGGTATTTCGGGGGTTGCATGCTATCGGATAATAGCTTCTCAAGCTTTCGCCGAAAAGCATTTTAAAAATCTGACATGTTGGCTAGATTCACAACGAGTGTAGCTTTAATTGAGTACCCTGCATGTGTGTTTTAATGAAAGTTTGAGTTGTATCGAGTACTATTAGTTGTCACTCTGAAATTTCCGCTGATTTCCGCTGATGTTGATCCCTGTACAGGGATCCCTAACAGGTTTTAAGACGAACACCACATCCTTATGACGAACACAACATCCTTATGACGAACACAACTGTCATGATGTTGGCCTGGGGTTAGGTTTATGACAGTCATAAATACCCCCCCCCCCTTTTTCCTCTCTCTACCTTACTGAAAATCCCTTGGTTAACATAGAGATTCTGGGAACATCAGTAGGTGGTGGGAAATGAACCATATTCTGGTAATCCGACCAGTTGAACATATGTTAATGAATATGATGTCAGTTCGGTTGTCATCCGAGACATTCTCATCGCTGATAGGATGACAAACTCTACAGTGGAAAGTGTACACATTATAGTTATCAGATTCACATGGAATTGTTGTTCAATTTAAATGTTTGAATATAAAATTATTGGTGAAAAGATTAAATGTAATTTTAGCTTCCAAATGAGAGATTTGGGTTTTAATAAGGTTAGGGCTCTGCTCAATCAGTGGCCCGCCCCTGTGAAGAGACATGGGTTATAAACTATGAAACACACCCTTCTCTCCCTCCATTATATAAGCCCTTGACGAAAATGTAACCTCCTGTTCCGGGTACATTAGGATGACGATCCGATGTCAGAATGGTTCAGATAATAACTACAGAATGAAGCCAACCTCAGAGTAAGCTTTGGTTGCGAATGGTGTGAACTTTGAACTCTTATTCACTACAGAAGTGATACCTCCTAGCCGTTGAGTTAGCAACAGCAGCTAAAAACGTGGGCTAGGAAAGGACAGACAGAGTATCCCGCCTACCACCCAACGACGACACTACAACATTTCCCGTTCACCACCAGAGACACTCTTCAAAGGACAAAGGTCTCTGTTGGGCAACACGGCCATCCATCTACACCAACCTATCGAAGCGCAGCTCAGAGTAAATATTTATTGCATTTTCCTTTTCCAAATGGGCGGTAATTTAGAATGCATAAGATTCTATATTTACGATAGAGTAGCTGCCTACAGCCCGATAGAGACATCGCTTCTCCCTTTGTTCCTCAGTCTTCCCGCTCTTTCACTCAAATCTAAACCACTTTTCTTTGTGTAACCAGCAGTCAAATCTGTTCCGTCCGCTAGGGACGTTTTCCTTTATGATATAATTTGTAATCAAGGTATGATTCATTCTGTGTATATGTAATTGTATATATATGTGTATATGTATGTGTGATTAGTTAGGTATTTAGTAAATAAATAATTAAACCCAATTTTGTATTGCTGATTCAACTTGTTAGCCAGGGTTCGTGCAGATAACAAAGAATTTACAACTTTCAGATGAGACTGAATTAAGATGACGATTAATATTGACTGCTATTGATGTAAAATATGACTAGGTCTTTAAGAGTTTATTCGGAAGATAACAGCTCTATAAATATTATTTTGTGGTGCCCCGACTCTCTAGTTAATTACATTTACATGATTAGCTCAATCAGGTAATATTAATTACAGAGAAAGGATTTTATAGAATAGCATGTCATATCACTTGATCCGGCATAGCCAAAGACACGACACAACATCCTTATGATCAACACAACATTCTTATGACGAACACAACCTCCTTATAATGAACACAACATACTTATAATGAACACAACATCCTTATAATGAACACATAGGACGGGTGCTGTAGGCTGTAAACCACACAACAGTTCCTATACTATCTGTACAATGCCCATTCTACATGTTTATACCGTACATCATACCTGGATCTTATTGGTTTATGTAAAGGATGTGATTAAATGTCTCCAACGCTGAGGGACGTGAAGTTGTCTCTGTCATTCTTAAAAGGCATGGCTTAAATTTCTACTTCAAAGGCCGCTTGACTGGTAGCCCAAATTAGTTTATAATACTCTAGCAAATTAATCCCACCCCTGCAACTAAAACTTAGTCCATAGAGGTTGATCCTCAGCCATGTGTTCAATGTACTGTGCTCCCAGCGTGGTAGGGCAGAAACAGACACCATGGGTTTGACTAGGCTGAACTAATATGTTGAATGTACCTATAACACATCTGTACATTTCTAGTGCATGCTGGGCAAAATGCACAATTTGAGTGCATGGATAAGTAGTAACACATATGGAATCATGTAGTAACCTAAAAATTGTGAAACAAATCAACAAACATTATATTTGAGATTCTTGAAAGTAGCTACCCTTTTCCTTGATGACAGCTTTGCACACTCTTGGCATTCTCTCAACCAGCTTCACTTGGAATTATTTTCAAACAGTATTGAAGGAGTTCTCACATATGCTGAGCACTTGTTTGCTGCTTTTCCTTCATTCTGCGATCCAACTCATGCAAAATCATCTCAATTGGGTTGAGTTCTGGTGATTGTGGAAGCTAGGTCATCTGATGCAGCACGCCATCACTCTCCTTGGTCAAATAGCCCTAACACAGCCTGGGGGTGTGTTTTGGGTCATTGTCCTGTTGAAAAACTAATGATAGTCCCACTAAGCACAAACCAGATGGGATGGCATATTGTTGCAGAATGCAGTGGTAGCCATGCTCGTTAAGTGTGCCTTGAATTTTAAGTAAATGACTGACAGTGTCACCAGCAGAGCACCCACACACCATCACACCTCCTCCTCCATGCTTCACGGTGAGAACCACAAATGTGCAGATTATGTGTTTACCTACTGTGCGTCTCACAAAGACACGGAGATTGGAAGCAAAAATCTCAAATTTGGACTCATCAGACGAAAGGACATATTTCCACCGGTCTGATGCCCATTGCTCGTGTTTCTCTGCTCAAGCAAGTCTCTTCTTGTTATTGGTGTCCTTAAGTAGTTTTTTCTTTGCAGCAATTCGACCATGAACACCTGATTCAAGCAGTCTCCTCTGAACAGTTGAGATGTGTCTGTTACTTGAACTCTGTGAAGCATTTATTTGGGCTGCAATTTCTGAGGTTGGTAACTCTAATGAATGTATCTTCTGCAGCAGAGGTAACTCTAGGTCTTCATATCCTGTGGCGGTCCTCATGAGCCACAGGAGACATTTTCTGGATTGACTGATCTTGTCTTATGATAATGGACTGTCATTTCTCTTTGCTTATTTGAGCTGTTCTTGCCATAATATGGACTTGGTATTTTACCAATTAGGGCTATCTTCTGTATACCACCCTTACCTTGTCACAACACAACTGATTGGCTCAAACACATTAAGGGAGGAAATTCCACAAATTAACAAGGCACACCTGTTAATGTACATGCAGGTGACTATCTTATGAAGCTGGTTGAGAGAATTCCAAGCGTGTGCAAAGCTGTCATCAAGGCTTAGAAGAATCTCAAATATAAAATATGTTGTCATTTGTTTAACACTTTTTTGGTTACTATATGATTCCATGTGTTATATCATAGCTTTGATAGTTATTTCATAATAATAGTTTCACTATTATTCTACAATGTGGAAATAGTAAAACTAAAGAAAAACCCTTGAATGAGTTGGTGTCCAAACTTTTGACTGGTACTATAAGTTGATGTCCAATATGGCCATTGAAGGTGTGGTAGTCCTAAATCCATTGCCAAGAAGCAGGGGGTTGAACAGAGTCACAGAAACCAAACCAGATGAGGTAAGGAAGATGGCTCTGCAGTAATGTGGTTAGTCCACAAGGCAGCTGCTCCAGCCACTGCAGATGGTGGGATCCATGACGCAGTGGTCTCGTGGGCACAATCAGACTTTCTCAAACATTTAAAGTGTGTCACATTCAGACCTTAGTTCTTTTATTATGTCTTTGTTTTAGTATGGTCAGGGCGTGAGTTGGGTGGGTAGTCTATGTTCTTTTTTCTATTGATTTGGGATTGCTATGTTCGGCCTGATATGGTTCTCAGAGGCAGCTGTCAATCGTCGTCCCTGATTGAGAATCATACTTTGGGAGCCTGGTTTCACTTTTGAGTTGTGGGTGTTTATTTTCCGTGTTAGTATTGGTGCCACACGGGACTGTTTCGGTTTGATTACTTCACGTTTATTGTTTTGTTCAGTGTTCATTACTTTATTCAAAAACATGAACACTTACCACGCTGCGCTTTGGTCCTCACCTTCTTCCACCACAGACGATCGCTACAAAGGGGGATAGATCCTCAGGTTTATGCCCTACTGTGTCTACAGATATGACAAACCATACTATTTCTGATAATTCAGAGACATCCAAAAGGTCAGAGGTTGAATGAGGACATTTTGGCTCATGGAGCATCATATATTACAGGTCAGGATAATACAGGCCTTTCACATTCTGTGGCTTTGTCCCTCCCTCCTGCATGCCTTTTTCTATACAATTTACTGCACTTGTAGAAGACAAACTTTATAGGCACTTGTGGAAAATGTTATGTTCTCTGCCGCCCAGACTTGAGCCTTCACAGCAATCAATCATAGCTTGTTGACGCAACAAGAGCCAAAAGAAAGACAGCATTCCCCTCCGACAAGGTTTTATGTTTGAAGGTTATTGTGGGATCTTAATCTCATCCAGTAGGGGAGAGTGGGGTAAGTTGAGTCAAAGGGTTAGTTGGGCCTCCCCTTGTTTCTAGGTAACCATACACAAAATGAATCATGTGACCAAAGATTTAGGAAGAGGTCCTCATTTAATGGAGTCTGAAGGAAGAAACCACATGGAAAAAGTGATAAGTCAGGTCCAAAAAACAGATTTTCACAAAGTCAAATGAATGCATGGTATTATACGGTTCTTGATGCTTGTATATAAACCAAAGTAGATTGTTCTATACATCAGTTGGGGTCTCTATAAGCTACAATATGAGGTACTACACTTAGCATGAATGTGCATCCTTGTAGCTGTATGGGCTAATAGTCTAAATGTTTTCCTTTGGGTAAGTTGAGCCAATAGCCATGGGGTAAATTGAGCCAATGGCCACTATTCTTCAGAGACATTATTATTACATTTAGTTAGTTGTATGTATATTAGGCATAGTATTTTTGCAATGTGTGATACATATGAACTCAAGATTGTGCATTTGTAGCAGCATAGGAAGTGAGAGAAGGGAAGAAATCCATTCGATCATCAGCTAGGGATGAAAAAAAAGAGACAATGACAATGATGTACACTGACAAAAAAGACAATGAACATGAGCCTGTGATAAAGAGAGGCTGTGACAGAGTAGCAGAGGCACACAAGGTCTTATCTGATGACATGGAGTCTGAGTTCGCTAAACATATCACAAATCTCACAGACATTTTTCGTGGGCTTAGTAGCCTCAAATGCAGAGAACTTGCCTACGAATTGACACATTGAAACAACATCTCTGTCCCAAGCAACTGGGTAAGTGATATTGAACAGAGAGCTACAGTATATCTGAATGTAGGCATACATTTAATACATACAATATACCACACCCTCATTCCATGAATTCAACTTTGAGCTACCAGCACCGTCACCCATTGTCACAGGACACCATCACCCACTTACCTGAAGGCAGCTCAATTTACCCTGTCCCTTTGCTCAATTTACTGCATACCCGAGGTAGGTTGTGCCAATAGACCACGTTTCTGGACAAGCTGTTTTCAAAACTGTAATGTTTTCTAAAGTTCTGATTATTTCTAGTCATACACAACATCCTGAAATATACTGTGTATATAAATAATACATTTTCTTTGATGAAGTGACGCTGAATGTAAAAAATGGCTCAACTTACCCCACTCTCCCTTAAAACTAGTCCTATACTGAAATGTTCCTTCAATGTACAGAAGCTTTCTACATCGGAAATGACTCAGAAATAACATTAGACTGCATTAGGCTTTTTGACATAATACCGGTGTTTCCTTTTAATATCCTTTTCAATGAGACTTAGGTTTGAATTCATGTAAAGGTCTGTGTTTCTCATCCTAGTTCCTCCCTGGTTTTTCCCATCCTCCTCTATGTCTGGTATATTTTACCCTGGAATGTGCCACAGTTGAGTCCCATTAATCAGGTCTCATTGTATGAGGGCTGAATGTTAAAATTCTCACTCTTCTCCACTCCTACACATTAACCTTGTAGCTGCTTCCATCTGCACACCCCTCCCCAAAACTTGGCAATTGTTTGGAGTGAGAGAGAGCGTGGTGTGTGTGTGTTGTGCCCTCACCAGTTAGTGTGGCAGTTCCCACCATGCTATAAATAAGATTCCCACCTCTCCCTGTGGCCAGCCAGTGGAGGGTTCTGACAGCAGAGGGCACAGTGACCTTGTCTCCCTGGGAGATGCACATTCAATCTGGACCCAAAACCAGCCCAGCCCACATGGTACCCAGGTAATAAGCCAAGCACCCAATTACTGTATGCAAAATGTCAGTATTACCCCTGGAAGAGGTCTATGTGATGAATGAAAAACGGTTCAAGGCTGAAAAGCACAAGCTGGTTTCCCAGATTAAACAAGATGTGCATAGGAAAGCAATACCACTGAAGTTGGCAGCACGGACCCCTGGGAATATACACTGTCCAACTGGATGGAACAAAATTAACATTGGATACATGGCTGGAAATTACCCTAGTCAAGCAATGCTGTTCCCAAAGGTGTTGTCCTGTTGAACATCCTAACCCCACAGAGCCATGTGGAAGTAACACTGACAGTAATCAAAGTCTTACCTTGACCCTGGGCATGCAGTGTCTGGCCACAGATGAGGAGGAGGAGTGGGAGGAAGGGAAGAGGCACACCTGCTGGAGGACCTATAAGTCCCACACTGCCCTGTCTTGGGGCCATCAAACCTTTGGATTCTGGGAACACAACAGACCAACTGAATTAAACCATAGAAGGACACATCATATTACATCATCAGAACATAATAGTTGATGACTTGCACTTTCTTTGGCTGTTTAAAATAAATAGCATCCTTTTGTGGGAGGGGCATGCAGGACTAAGACAAACCATAAGGTCACCTGGCTACAAGAAGCAATCAATCCCTCAATAGACATTATGACTAAAGAGTTGAAGATTTTTCCTATTTTGTTGCCTTACAAACTGAAATTAAAAATGTATATTTTGGGGGGTTTATATAATTTGATTTACAGAACATGCCTACCACTTTGAAGATGCAAAATATTTTGTATTGTGAAACAAACAAGAAATAAGACAAAAAAAACAGAAAACTTGAGAATGCATAACTATTCACCCAACCCCCAAAATCAATACTTTGTGGAGCCACCTTCTGCAGCACTTACAGCTGCAAGTCTCTTGGGGTATGTCTCTATAAGCTTGGCACATCTAGCCACTGGGATTTTTGCCCATTCTTCAAGGCAAAACTGCTCCAGCTCCTTCAAGTTCCGCTGGTGTACAGTAATCTTTAAGTCATGCCACAGATTCTCAATTGGATTGAGGTCTGGGCTTTGACTAGGCCATTCTGAGACATTTGAATGTTTCCCCGTAAACCACTCGAGTGTTGCTTTAACAGTATGCTTAGGGTCATTTTCTGGCCACTCTTCTGTGAAGCCCAGTTCTGTGGAGTGTACGGCTTAAAGTGGTCCTATGGACAGATACTCCAATCTTTGCAGCTCCTTCAGGGCTATCTTTGGTCTCTTTGTTGCCTTTCTGATTAATGCCCTCCTTGCCTGGTCTGTGAGTTTTGGTGGGCGGCCCTGTCTTGGCAGGTTTGTTGTGGTGCCATATTCTTTCCATTTTTTAATAATGGATTTAATGGTGCTCCGTGGGATGTTCAAACCTTCAAATATTTTTCTATAACCCAACCCTGATCTGTACTTCTCCACAACTTTGTCCCTGACCTGTTTGGAGAGCTCCTTGGTCTTCATAGTGCCACTTAATTGGTGGTGTCCCTTGCTTAGTGGTGTTGCAGTCTCTGGGGCCTTTCAGAACAGGTGTATATATATACACTGAAATCATGTAAAGGATCATGTGACACTTAAATAAAGTTAACCTGTGTGCAATCTAAGTAATTATGTGAGTTCTGAAGGTAATTGGTTGCACAACATTTTATTTAAGGGCTTCATAGCAAAGGGGGTGAATACATGTGCACGCACCACTTTTCCATTTTTTTATTTTTTGAAGTTATTTTTTAAATTTCACTTCACCAAATGACTATTTTGTGTATGTCCATTACATGAAATCCAAATAAAGATCTATTTAAATTCCAGGTTGTAATGCAAAGGGGGTGAATAATTTCACAAGACACTGTATAGAATATACACTGCTCAAAAAAATAAAGGGAACACTAAAATAACACATCCTAGATCTGAATTAATGAAATATTCTTATTAAATATTTTTTTCTTTACATAGTTGAATGTGCTGACAACAAAATCACACAAAAATTATCAATGGAAATCAAATTGATCAACCCATGGAGGTCTGGATTTGGAGTCACACTCAAAATTAAAGTAGAAAACCACACTACAGGCTGATCCAACTGATGTAATGTCCTTTAAAACAAGTCAAAATGAGGCTCAGTAGTGTGTTTTTTAAATATTTTTAATTGTACCTTTATTTAACCAGGCAAGTCAGTTAAGAACAAATTCTTATTTTCAATGACGGCCTAGGAACAGTGGGTTAACTGCCTGTTCAGGGGCAGAACGACAGAGTTGTAACTTGTCAGCTCGGGGGTTTGAACTTGCAACCTTCCGGTTCCTAGTCCAACTCTCTAACCACTAGTGTGCCCTCCACGTGCCTGTATGACCTACCTACAACGCCTGGGCATGCTCCTGAGGAGGTGGCGGATGTTCTCCTGAGGGATCTCCTCCCAGACCTGGACTAAAGCATCCGCCAACTCCTGGACAGTCTGTGGTGCAACGTGGCGTTGGTGGATGGAGCGAGACATGATGTCCCAGATGTGCTCAATTGGATTCAGGTCTGGGGAACGGGCCGGCCAGTCCATAGCATCAATGCCTTCCTCTTGCAGGAACTGCTGATACACTCCAGCCACATGAGGTCTAGCATGGTCTTGCATTAGGAGGAACCCAGGGCCAACCTCACCAGCATATGGTCTCACAAGGGGTCTGAGGATCTCATCTCGGTACCTAATGGAAGTCAGGCTACCTCTGGCGAGCACATGGAGGGCTGTGCGGCCCCCCAAAGAAATGCCACCCCACACCATGACTGACCCACCGCCAAACCGGTCATGCTGGAGGATGTTGCAGGCAGCAGAACGTTCTCCACGGCGTCTCCAGACTGTCACATTTGCTCAGTGTGAACCTGCTTTCATCTGTGAAGAGCACAGGGTGCCAGTGGCGAATTTGCCAATCTTGGTGTTCTCTGGCAAATGCCAAACGTCCTGCACGGTGTTGGGCTGTAAGCACAACCCCCACCTGTGGATGTCAGGCCCTAATACCACCCTCATGGAGTCTGTTTCTGACCGTTTGAGCAGACACATGCACATTTTTGGCCTGCTTGAGGTCATTTTGCAGGGCTCTGGCAGTGCTCCTCCTTGCACAAAGGCGGAGGTAGCGGTCCTGCTGCTGGGTTGTTGCCCTCCTACAGCCTCCTCCATGTCTCCTGATGTACTGGCCTGTCTCCTGGTAGCGCCTCCATGCTCTGGACACTACGCTGAGAGACACAGCAAACCTTCTTGCCACAGCTCGCATTGATGTGTCATCCTGGATGAGCTGCACTACCTGAGCCACTTGTGTGGGTTGTAGACTCCGTCTCATGCTACCACTAGAGTGAAAGCACCGCCAGCATTCAAAAGTGACCAAAACATCAGGAAGGAAGCATAGGAACTGAGAAGTGGTCTGTGGTCCCCAACTGCAGAACCACTCCTTAAATTGGGGGTGTCTTGCTAATTGCCTATAATTTCCACCTGTTGTCTATTCCATTTGCACAACAGCATGTGAAATGTATTGTCAATCAGTGTTGCTTCCTGAGTGGACAATTTGATTTCACAGAAGTGTGATCGACTTGGAGTTACATTGTGTTGTTTAAGTGTTCCCTTTATTTTTTTGAGCAGTGTATATTACAGATTTGAGTAACATCCTGCTAGCGGTCTGCTAATACTGCTAAGTAGTTCCTGAGCAGACACTGTCATGTGAGAGGATACGTTATAAGAAATATTAATGTGTTGAATATTCCAAATTGTTTGCATAGTTAACTTATACACAGCTCTGACACACACTTACCCCACCAGACATGCCACCATTACCCCACCAGACATGCCACCATTACCCAACCAGACATGCCACCATTACCCCACCAGACATGCCACCATTACCCCACCAGACATGCCACCACCACATTCAAGAAAGTGTACAGTATTATACACATCTCATATTGCTCAAATGAACATCAAACCTGTTTTAAAAAACAGATAAAGCAACACCTCACTGCACAACGCCTCTCCCCTATCTGACCTAGATAGTTTGTGTGTATGTATTGATATGTAGGCTACGTGTGCCATTTTTAAATTGATGTATTTCTGTCCTTGAGCTGTTCTTGTATATAAATGTTGTGTATTATGTCATATTTTGTGTGGACCCCAGGAAGACTAGATGCTGCTTTTACAACAGTTAATGAGGACACTAATAAAACAACAAAAAAAGATACCCAGCCAAGCCTGTTCTAATTTACTGAGTGTAATACTGCTAAATATAAGTCTTTGGCCTGAATGAACCACTCATTAAACAAAGCTTTTATGAACCAACAATTCATCAAATCTTAAGGATACATTTGTAGCCATGCATTTCTGCGGCAAAATGTATGGTGTTACCATTATACTTAATTAAGTATTATTTCTTCATGATCTCAGTGAATAAAATGCAGATAGACGGTGGAACAAGGAAAAAGCTTGGCAGAACGGTCTGGCCAGAATATTTACAGTATACCAGAGATAAGTCAGAAAATAGATGAGGCTGAGCTCGTTAAGCAGATGAGCTTCCCCAGGCCTGTATAACACCTACAATGTACCAGGTCTGGATACAGTCCCCAGTTAATGAGAAATAAGATAGTCAGTCATCTACCATCTGAAGAGAAACTGTCAGAGGACCGTCCCGAAATACACAAAATCCATTCTAATGTCTATCCATGGCATTGTTGGAAGTTGAAGCAGAGAAATTTATCCACCTGACATTTATAAAAAGGGACGGTGCCATTTGTCCCGGAAGTCGCTGAGCTTTTTAAAGTGACTGTGGGAATAAAATGAGTGTGTCTGTGACTGACATCATAATGTACAGGTACTGTGTGTTCTAAAAGTCTACATAGATCTATTGAAAGACTATAGGCTTCCAGCTGATTGTATCCACATCAGAGGCTGGTAGGAGGAGCTATAGGAGGACAGGTTCATTGTAATGGCTGGAATGGAACCAAAGGAATGGTACCAAACACAAAGAAACAATGTGTTTGACTCCATTCCATTGATTTCATTCCAGCCATTACAGTGAGCCCATCCTCCTATAGCTCCTACCACCAGCCTCCTCTGGTCCATATGGATGACTTTGTGCAATGCAGTGTGAAAGAGACGTTACCGTAGCCCGACTACCTCATCTGTTTGTGCTGACAGGCAGAGCTGGGGCAGGTCTCCATCTGGGTGGAGAATAAAGATATCACCATTTAGCCTTAGCAGACAGTGAAGTAGGACGCATTCCCAAAGTAGAGAGTCCAGCCGTGTCCAGTCCTGCCCATAACCAACGTTGGACTACATCACATGACACAGTCCATGAAGTGCTATCAGTCACTCTAACATTTCACAATAAGCTTCCAGAGGGAGGAAAATCAATAGTTGTACACTTACATGTCAGCCATTTATCTTCCCATCCAGACACCCCTGAGAGAGATTCATTATTGATGAAGTGTAATCATTTACATACATCTCCATGATGCCAAACAACCACACAGCTGTTCCAAGGACAGGAAGTAGGAGATGGTAAAGCTGTTCCAAGGACAGGAAGTAGGTGATGGTAAAGCTGTTCCAAGGACAGGAAGTAGGTGATGGTAAAGTTGTTCCAAGGACAGGAAGTAGGTGATGGTAAAGCTGTTCCAAGGACAGGAAGTAGGTGATGGTAAAGCTGTTCCAAGGACAGGAAGTAGGAGATGGTAAAGCTGTTCCAAGTACAGGAAGTAGGTGATGGTAAAGCTGTTCCAAGGACAGGAAGTAGGTGATGGTAAAGCTGTTCCAAGGACAGGAAGTAGGAGATGGTAAAGCTGTTCCAAGTACAGGAAGTAGGAGATGGTAAAGCTGTTCCAAGTACAGGAAGTAGGAGATGGTAAAGCTGTTCCAAGGACAGGAAGTAGGTGATGGAAAAGCTGTTCCAAGGACAGGAAGTAGGTGATGGTAAAGTTGTTCCAAGGACAGGAAGTAGGTGATGGTAAAGCTGTTCCAAGGACAGGAAGTAGGTGATGGTAAAGCTGTTCCAAGGACAGGAAGTAGGAGATGGTAAAGCTGTTCCAAGTACAGGAAGTAGGTGATGGTAAAGCTGTTCCAAGGACAGGAAGTAGGTGATGGTAAAGCTGTTCCAAGGACAGGAAGTAGGAGATGGTAAAGCTGTTCCAAGTACAGGAAGTAGGAGATGGTAAAGCTGTTCCAAGTACAGGAAGTAGGAGATGGTAAAGCTGTTCCAAGTACAGGAAGTAGGACATGGTAAAGCTGTTCCAAGTACAGGAAGTAGGAGATGGTAAAGCTGTTCCAAGGACAGGAAGTAGGTGATGGTAAAGCTGTTCCAAGGACAGGAAGTAGGTGATGGTAAAGCTGTTCCAAGGACAGGAAGTAGGTGATGGTAAAGCTGTTCCAAGGACAGGAAGTAGGAGATGGTAAAGCTGTTCCAAGTACAGGAAGTAGGACATGGTAAAGCTGTTCCAAGTACAGGAAGTAGGACATGGTAAAGCTGTTCCAAGTACAGGAAGTAGGAGATGGTAAAGCTGTTCCATGGAAAGGAAGTAGGTGATGGTAAAGCTTTTCCAAGGAAAGGAAGTAGGTGATGGTAAAGCTGTTCCAAAGACAGGAAGTAGGACATGGTAAAGTATGTCTAAGTAGAACAGATACACTTCACCTCAAATTGAAGTTGTCAAAAGTGATAATTTACAAACTAGTAATTTCCTGTGAGTGACGGTGTAATTGCTGTGTGTTATTAAAAACAATAATTTGTCTCTCATGATAGGACAGAATTGGTTCAATTTCACTTCTGAAAGTGGAAAGACATTGAGAGGCTTCTCCAAGGTCAATCAGCATGACACCAGCTCCAGTACTATGCAAGAGGCAAGTGAAATATTATCATATTAAATAGTGGACCACTAGGATAATAATAGTTTAGTAACTCACTTAGACCTACTCAATATCTAGTAATGGAATTGAACAAACAATAATCACTGAGATCCCTATTTAGCATTCCCACTTCATTGTACAGTGTATTTACCACTATAAAACCTACTGTTATTAAATCTTCCATGAGAAGTTGGAGTCATGTCTAATTCAGAGAAGGGAGTGGGTGGTCAGAGGGCCAGGGCTGGAAAGAGAGGGGAGTGGGTGGTCAGAGGGCCAGGAAGGACAGAGAGGGAAGTGGGTGGTCAGAGGGCCAGGGCTGGAAAGAGAGGGGAGTGGGTGGTCAGAGGGTCAGGGCTGGAAAGAGAAGGTGGTCAGAGGGCCAGGAAGGACAGAGAGGGGAGTGGGTGGTCAGAGGGCCAGGAAGGACAGAGAGGGAAGTGGGTGGTCAGAGGGCCAGGAAGGACAGAGAGGGAAGTGGGTGGTCAGAGGGCCAGGAAGGACAGAGAGGGAAGTGGGTGGTATCTTCCTCAATAGCATGCAATGAATTCTACAACATGAAAAGACAATTCTCACTCAATAGCGTGCAGTGAATTCTACTAGATGAAAAAACAATTCTCTTCCTCAATAGCTTGAAGCGGAATCTACTTGATTAAAGAAAAATTATCTTCCTCAATAGCACACAGTAAATTCTACCAGATGAAAATGTAATTCTCTCCCTCAATAGCTTGCAACAATTTCTACAGCATGAAAAAACAATTACGTGCAGTGAATTCTCATAGATGAAAAAACAATTATCCTCAATAGAGTGCATCGAATTCTACTAGATGAAAAGACAATTCTCTTCCTCAATAGCGTGCAGTGAAATGTACTAGATGAAAAAGACAATTCTCTTCCTCAATAGCATGCAGTGAATTCTACTAGATGAAAAGATAATTCTCTTCCTCAATAGCATGCAGTGAAATCTACTAGATTTAAAAACAATTATCTTCCTCAATAGCATGCAGAGAATTCTGCTAGATTAAAAAAACGATTCTCTACCTCAATGGCATGCAGCAAATTCTACGAGATAAATAGAATGCAGTGAATTCTACTACATGAAAAGACAATTCTCTTCCTCAATAGCATGCTGCGAAATCTATTAGATGGAAAAAAGATATCGCCCTCAATAGCATGCATTGAATTCCACAACATGAAAAGACAATCATCTTCCTCCATTCTACTAGATCTAAAAACTATTATCTCCCTCAATAGCGTGCAGCAAATTCTACTAGATGAAAAAACAATTATCTTCCTCAGAGTGTAGCGAATTCTACTACATGAAAATAATATTCTCTTCCTCAATAGCGTGTAGCAATTTCGACCAGATGAAAAACAATTGTCCTTCAATTGCGTGCAACGAATTCTACTAGATTAGAAAACTATTCTCTTCCTCATTAGCATGCTTCGAATTCTACTAGATGAACAAACAATTATCGTCCTCAATAGCGTGCAGCGAATTCTATTTCATGAAAAAAAAACTCTTCCTCAACAGCACGCAGTATATTCTACTAGATGAAAATGTAATTCTCTTCCTCAATAACATGTAGCAAATTCTCATAGATGAAAAGAACAATTATCTTCCTCAGAGTGCATCAAATTGATGAAAAAACAATTGTCTTCCTCAGTTGCATAGATGAAAAGAACAATTATCTTCCTCAGAGTGCATCAAATTGATGAAAAAACAATTGTCTTCCTCAGTTGCAGGCAGCAAATTCTACTAGATTAAGAACCTATTATCTTTCTCAGTAGCAGGCAGCTAATTATCCTAGATGAAAAAACTATTCTCTTCCTCAATAGCATGCAGCAAATTCTACTCAATGAAAAGACAAATATCTTCCTCAATACAGTGCAGCGAAATCTACAAGATTAAAAAACAATTATCTTTCTCAATAGCATGCAGCAATTTCTACTTGATGAAAAGACAAGTATCTTCCGCAATGGCTTGCAGCAGAATCTATTTGTTTAAAACCAATTATCTTCCTCAATAGCACGCAGTAAATTCTACCAGATGAAAATGTAATTATCTTCCTCAATAGCTTGCAGCGAATTCTACTAAATTAAAAAAATATTATCTTACTCAGTAGCATGCAGCTAATTCTCCTAGATGAAAAGACGAGGCAATGAAAAAAGACATTATGTCCCTCAACAAAGAATTCTACTAGATTAAAAAACAATTCTCTCCCTCAATAGAGTGCAGCAAATCCTGCTAGATGAAAAATATCTTCCTCAATAGCATGCAGCAAATTCTACTAGTGAAAAAAACGATTTTCTTCCTCAATAGCACGCAGTAAATTCTACTAGTGAAAAAAACGATTTTCTTCCTCAATAGCACGCAGTAAATTCTATGAGATGAAAATACAATTCTCTTTCTCAATAGCTTGCAGCGAATTCTAATAGATGAAAAGACAATTATCCTCAATAGCGTGCAGCGATTTCTACTAAATGATTAGACAAATATCTTCATCAATAGCATGCAGCGAATTCTGCTAGATGAAAATACAACTCTTCCTAAATGAAAAAACTAAATGAGTATAGCATCCCAGCATTTATAACATATTCAACTTTCAAAGTGTCACGTACTAAAAAAAAAGTTATATTTCGCAATCCCAAAAAGCCTATTATTTAGAACGCAAGTATTGGTATTCAGACATTGCAGTGTGTTATTCCACTGCCTGCCTGCCTGCCTCCTGGAAGAGCAACATACCACAATGTGGTAATGAAGCAATCGGTTATGTATTACTCTCTCACAACCCACTCTCATGGAACAGCAGTGTTGAAAAAACACACGAAGGGGTTCACCATCATCTGTTCTACTAGAAATGGAGTACTGCTGAAGGGGCACTGTCCAAGGTCCTGAATCCACAGAGCCAATATGAGGGTCTTACTTTTGTCATGGGTAAGACACACCACTACTTTTGTCATTGGTAAGACACACCACTACTCTGGCCACGGTTAAGGTGTAGAATCTACTCTGGCCATGGGTAAGACACACCACTACTCTGGCCACGGGTAAGACACACCACTACTCTGGCCACGGGTAAGACACACCACTACTCTGGCCACGGGTAAGACATACCACTACTCTGGCCACGGGTATGACACACCACTACTCTGGCCACGGGTATGACACACCACTACTCTGGCCACGGGTATGACACACCACTACTCTGGCCACGGGTATGACACACCACTACTCTGGCCACGGGTATGACACACCACTACTCTGGCCACGGGTATGACACACCACTACTCTGGCCACGGGTATGACACACCACTACTCTGGCCACGGGTATGACACACCACTACTCTGGCCACGGGTATGACACACCACTACTCTGGCCACGGGTATGACACACCACTACTCTGGCCATGTGCAAGGTACAGACAGCAGTGCTGTCAGACACTGTCAAAATGCAATTATGCAGGAGCCCTCCTGTGCCACTGAGGACAAAATAAGTCTGTGAAAAGCACACTGCTGTCACTCTATGCAAAATATTCAGCAAGCTGTCTCACACATCCAACATCGCTATCTTGTGCTGAAGCACAGAATGCCATTATCAAACTAAACAGCAGGGGGCCAGAGATTTAAAAAAAGCTTTCACAGGGTAACATTGTCACAAACCAATTATGGCTTTTCTCAGTGGAGGTGAGGTGATTAAAAAGTGTTCCATGCCGTGACTAGAAATGTTCTACCTCCCATTCCCTCAATGGCCTCTCGGTATCGGTATGCCATTAAACATAGTGGGAGGCATTGCTTCAGCACTAAATTCAAGTTAGCTTTCACAAAAACCATACATTGGCATTGATTATGTAATTGACCTAATAAAGGTAAGGTAAAGCCAACTAAATCACTGCTTACTGTAGAGATTAACATGGTGGTGGTGTGGGCATAGCTCTATTGGTAAAGTGCAATAAGAAAATATTCAGACTCCTTGACTTGTTTGACATTTTGTTACATTACAGCCTTATTCGAAAATTCATTTAACGGTATTTTTTCCTCGTCAATCATTTTTGATTATACATCAAATTAACACATTTACAAAAGTATTCAGACCCTTTACTCAGTACTTTGTTGAAGCACCTTTGGCAGCGATTACAGCCTCAATTCTTCTTGGGTATGACACTACAAGCTTGGCACACCTGTATTTGGGGTTTCTTCCATTCTTCTCTGCAGATCCTCTCAAGCTCTATCAGGTTGGATGGGAAGCGTTGCTGCACAGCTATTTTCAGGTCTCTTCAGAAATGTTCAATCGGGTTCAAGTCCGAGTTCTGGCTGGGTCACTCATGGACATTCAGAGACCTGTCCCGAAGCCACTCCTGTGTTGTCTTGGCTGTGTGCTTAGGGTTGTTGTCCTGTTGGAAAGTAAACCTTCGCCCCAGTCTGAGGTCCTGAGCGATCTGGAGCAGGTTTTCATGAAGGATCTCTGAACTTTGCTCCGTTCATCTTTGCCTCGATCCTGACTAGTCTCTCAGTCCCTGCCGCTGAAAAACATCCCCACAGCTTGATGCTGCCATCACCATGCTTCACTGTAGGGATGGTGCCAGGTTTCCTCCAGACTTGACGCTTGGCATTCAGGCCAAAGAGTTCAATCTTAGTTTCATCAGACCAGAGAATCTTGTTTCTCATGGTCTGAGAGTTTTTAGGTGGCTTTTTGCAAACTCCAAGCAGGCTGTCATGTGCCTTTTACTGAGGAGTGGCTTCCAACTGGCCACTCTACCATAACGGCCTGATTGGTGGAGTGCAGCAGCGATGGTTGTCCTTCTCCTATCTCCACAGAGGAACTATAGGTCTCTGTCAGAGTGACCATTGGGCTCTTGGTCACATCCCTAACCAAGGCCCTTCTCCCCTGACTGCTCAGTTTGGCTTGACGGCCAGCTCTAGGAAGAGTCTTGGTGGTTCCAAACTTCTTCCATTTAAGAATGACGTTGGCCACTGTGTTCTTGTGGACCGCCAATGCTGCAGTCTCGGCGCTCTATGGACAATTCCTTCAACCTGATGGCTTGGTTTTTGCTCTGACCTGCACTGTAAACTGTGGGACCTTATATAGACAGGTGTGTGCCTTTCCAAATCATGTCCAATCAATGGAATTTACCACAGGTGGACTCCAATCAAGTTGAAGAAACATCTCAAGGATGATCAATGGAAACAAGATGCACCTGAGCTCAATTTCGAGTCTCATAGCAAAGTAGATTGCTGAGGATTTGTATTTATTAGAATATGACGCAAAAAAAATAGGGAGAAAAGTCAAGTGGTCTGAAGACTTTCCAAAGTCACTGTATCAGGTTGGACAATAAAGGACAGTTAAACTTGACTGAAATAAAGCAGAGATTATGTTTAAATTGTACAAACACAAACATATGGCAGTAACAACGACAGTCCTGACTCAAAACACTGTTGACTGATTTTGATGCCCTAAAGAGGTATTAATCAACCTAAATTTATACATCTAGCAAAATATCACAAACAAAGTACTTATCGCCAACTGAACAGTTCTTCAATAAATCAATATCTAATTTGAAAGAAAAGCAGTGGCATTTGCGGACTGAAAGTGATTCTCGTTCTCTCCAATGCTTCCAACGTTCTTACTAATACAGACATACCCAGAGAGGGTAACCACGAGCCTATCCTACTGTGGTAAACAAGTTATATACAGTACATCCTTACAAACACACACACACATTTGTCTTACCTGGATCTGTGGGCACTGTGGCACCACAGGGCTGTGTCACTGCTGTATATCCCACAAGCCTGAGAGAGAATCAGGACTCTCATTCTACCTGACAGAGCTTGGAGTTCATTCTCTCTGCCTGAGAGAGAATCAAGACTCTTGTTCTACCTAACAGAGCTTGGAGTTCCTTCTCTCTGCCTCTCCTGCACACACACAACTGGAAAAGCGCTCTCCCGTTGCCCAAGTACAGCAAAGAGAGAGGGAGGGAGGTAGGCAAAGAGAGAGGGAGGTAGGCAGAGGGGGAGCGGGAGAAGAAAGAGAACGAGTGGGAGAGAAATTGCCTTGATAATCCACATTGCCATAGGAGGGTTGCATTCCTGGTAATCCAATCCAAGTGGAGTAAAAGCCTCTGTCATCTCACCAGATTTAATTAAACTGATTTGATTCTGGTCTCCCTCCATTAAACTGCATGGCTTTTTTTGCCATTCATTTATTCACATTTTGGCTCCCCAGCTTCTGACCACAAATTAACCTGCCCTGCTGTGAAGTTAATGGGAGTTAAAGTTCAATTGTTGCTCTCCAACATCTTCATGTACAATACTGTCGAAATATAGCATGTGGTCTGGTGCATATACCGTGTACAGCACATATTGAACTTCAGTATGTCCAGTGTGACTGAAGTGTGTCTTGACCACCAATGCTACCTGTCTGGTGGTCATTTGTGTCAGTTATGATAACAGAGACTGTGGGATGTTCCCAGGACAAAGGTTCACTGACTGCCAAATAGAACTGAACACTGTACGTAGTATTGCTGTACTATTGCTGAACCTGTTGCTGTTATCTGTGCAGTAAATCTACTTCCATGACATGGCAAATGTCTCCTGCTTGAGATGTAAAATATAAGCACAGGACAAAAGCATGTTTTGTGTATTATTATATATTATCAGCAGATTTATACAGTGAATGAAATGTATACCTGTCAAAAGGCTGACACAGCGTCTCATTTGAATTGTGAAGGTAGTGCCTCTCAGCCCGGCCAGCGCTCCAGCTTCCTCCGGGCGCTCTGGAAAGTCCACTGGAGTCCATCAGAGTAATTAATACGCCACGCTCCGGAAGACACACGGTGTACTTCTCAAAATTAGGCTGAAAAAAATGTGTCAGAAGGTTAATATGGCAGCTGAAGGGAAGACAGTTGCGCCTCCTGTTTTAACAGCCAGGCTGCCTACTTTTCATTGTGTCCTAAACGGTGGCTCACTGGGCCCAGCCTCCCATGGACACTTTATCTCCAAATCTATAGGGGTTTCATTTGAGTATGCACTTTAAATTCTAACTAATAAATGTTTAAATTGCTTTTGTGACAGAGCAGTAAAAGACAAGGTGCTGTTTCCTCAAATATCAATGAGGCCCGCAACATTCCTCCAATGGAATCATATTAGCAGATCTCACTGAAAAAAAATACTGTCTCATTTTGGGCACTGGCATGTATTTCTCTCAGCACAAACATGTCCTGCTTATTGGATTGTGTTATGGACAGTAAATTGAAGGCACAATAATAGGCTATATAATTTGTTCTCAGCCAAAAGGCAGTCACCCCACTTGTTGGTTTTGACGTGTCTTTGGCATCATTAAAGATGATCTGATTTGGCATCAAATCAATGCTCTGTAATTATTATTCAGTGATTAAACGAATCATGTAAATTGAATTAACTATGAAGTCGGGGCACCATGGAAAATGTTCAGATTGCAAAGTAAAACATTTCTGAATGTAAAGCCTACGATATTTTAATATCTGATCAATTCAACCAAGATCTCAGCAATCAGTGCCTCATTGCCTGCATCCGTAATGGGTCAGCGGTCAAACGACCTCCACTCATCACTGTCAAACGCTCCCTGAAACACTTCAGCGAGCAGGCCTTTCTAATCGATCTGGCCGGGGTATACTGGAAGGATATCGATCTCATCAGTAGAGGATGCCTGTTTTTTTTTAAATGCCTTCCTCACCATCTTAAATAAGCATGCCCCATTCAAGAAATATAGAACCAGGAACATATATAGCCCTTGGTTCTCTACAGACCTGACTGCCCTTAACCAACACAAAAACATCCTGTGGCGCTCTGCATTCGCGTCGAACAGCTCCCATGATATGCAACTTTTCAGGGAAGCTAGAAACCAATATACACAGGCAGTTAGAAAAGCCAAGGCTAGTTTTTCAAGCAGAAATTTGCTTCCTGCAACAAACTCAAAGGTTTTGGGACACTAAAGTCCATGGAGAATAAGAACACCTCCTCCCAGCTGCCCATTGCTCTGAAGATAGGAAACTCTGTCACCACCGATACATCCACGATAATTGAGAATTTCAGTAAGCATTTTTCTACAGCTGGCCATGCTTTCCACCTGGCTACCCCTACCCCGGTCAATAGCACTGCACCCCCCCACAGCAACTCGCTACTCCCCCATTTCTCCTTCTCCCAAATCCAGTCAGCGAAAGAGCTGCAAAATCTGGACCCCTACAAATCAGCCGGGCTAGACAATCTGAACCCTTTCATTCTAAAATTATCTGCAGAAATTGTTGCCACCCCTATTACTAGCCTGTTCAACCTCTCGTGTCGTCTGAGATTCCCAAAGATTGGAAAGCAGCTGCGGTCATCCCCCTCTTCAAAGGGGAGGACACTCTAGACCCAAACTGCTACAGACCTATATCTATCCTACCCTGCCTTTCTAAGGTCTTCGACAGCCAAGTCAACAAACCGATAACCGACCATTTCGAATCCCACCATACCTTCTCCGCTATGCAATCTGGTTTCAGAGCTGGTCATGGGTGCACATAAGCCACGCTCAAGGTCCTAAACGATATCTTAACCGCCATCGATAAGAAACAAGGTGGAGGGGCAGCAAGATGGTCTGGAAACTCACGGTGTCTCTTGGGATCTTCTTCACCATGCTTCTCCTCTGTTTGAACCACTGGGTTGCTCCAATATCCAAGGTGAGCTAAGAGTAGGGCCTCAATCCATATTGCGGGATTGCGGAAGATACACGTTTATAGCTTGATTTAAATGTAAAGGCAATGTTCCCGTGTCCGCGGAGGCTGCATTCACGGTAAACGCTACATATGCTGGCTCAATCGGAAATTGCCTTTACATTTTACATACTTCCCTTGATACAGATTGAATCAGCCCTAGGGGAAAAAATGCATTGCCTGTTTATTTTCAGATGTGTTGTAAGGATTGTGTTTCTATTTTAGATTGGAAATACTTTGAAAATACCTGTGATGAAATTCCTGCTGCAATCTTCCCCCTTACCTGTGGTTCATCATTGCCCTTCTAGTTAAATCTATTTTCATGGAGCTGTATATTGATGAGTTTGCATCCCACCAGCAAACATCCCCTACAACTCTCTCCATATGATCTGGGTGGTCGTTAGGTCTATGTTATGTTGTAATTGTTTATTATCAATTTATAAACCTTTCATACCACAAACCCTTTACAAATCGTTTGTATAGTATAGGCTACCTTTATACACTGTGTATACAAAACATTCCATAACCCAGACGGCTCTTTCCATGACACAGACTGACCAGGTCATCCAGGTGAAAGCTAATGATCCCTTATTGATGTCACTTGTTAAATCCACTTCAATCAGTGTAGATGAAGGGGAGACCAGATGAATCCAGGTGAAAGCTAATGATCCCTTATTGATGTCACTTGTTAAATCCACTACAATCAGTGTAGATGAAGGGGTTAAATCCACTTAAATCAGTGTAGATGAAGGGGAGACCAGATGAATCCAGGTGAAAGCTAATGATCCCTTAGACTTGGAGATGAATCCAGGTGAAAGCTAATGATCCCTTATTGATGTCACTTGTTAAATCCACTACAATCAGTGTAGATGAAGGGGAGACCAGATGAATCCAGGTGAAAGCTAATGATCCCTTATTGATGTCACTTGTTAAATCCACTTCAATCAGTGTAGATGAAGGGGAGACCAGATGAATCCAGGTGAAAGCTAATGATCCCTTATTGATGTCACTTGTTAAATCCACTACAATCAGTGTAGATGAAGGGGAGACCAGGTGAATCCAGGTGAAAGCTAATGATCCCTTATTGATGTCACTTGTTAAATCCACTTCAATCAGTGTAGATGAAGGGGAGGAGACAGGTTAAAGAAGGATTTTTAAGCCTGGAGACATGTATTGTGTATGTGTGCCATTCAGAGGATGAACAGGCAAGACAAAGGATTTAAGTAACTTTGAATGGGGTATGGTAGTAGGTGCCAGGCGCATGGGTTTGAATGTGTCAAGAGCTGCAACGCTGCTGGGTTTTTCACGTTCAACAGTTTCTCGTGTGTATCAAGAACGGCTCACCACCCAAAGGACATCCAACCAACGTGACACAGCTGTGGGAAGCATTGGCGGTACCATGGGCCAGCATCCCTGTGGAATCCTTTCAACACCTTGTAGAGTCTGACACATTTAGGCTGTTCTGATGGCAAAAGGGAGTGCAACACAATATTAGGAATGGGTTCCTAATGTTTTGTCCTCTCAGTGTATAGCCTGCTGTAAATATTTAAAACAGCTATGCTTGCTTATGTAAGTAGCCAAATTCTACCACAGCTGGGATAACTTTTCTTTGTTTTTTGGACTGATTATGCATGTCACAAAAATGTAGCAATTAGCAAAAGCATGTTTATGAGTAAAAAAAAACAATCAAATAATTGCATGAATAAACCTGATCATCAGTATCATGTAGTATTTATATTTACTGTACCTTAACATCTCTATACAGAGAACTCTGGTATGAGAAAACATGTGGTACACAGACCGAGTAATGTACAGCCTGCTTATGAATGTATTGCGAGATCTGACTGTGACATAACCACAGACCACACTCTAATAACAGACAACTGACCCAGCTCATGATTCAGTAATTTCATATTGTTTCAATTAGAAGGGTAACTAACAGTGTTCTTTCCAGTCTCCAGTTTGTCTGTGTACAGGTGACAACTTGCTGTTCACCTGCTGTTTGTGCCAGGCCTGGTGAACCCCTGGGGCATTACCAGCCATTCATTACCAGGAGCCCAGAGGCCCACAGCACGGTTCTCCATGGGCCTGAAAAATGACTCTGTTCAGGGACACCACAGTGCTAATCAATCCCCCTGGTTGATCTGTTCTACACTGGAGCCCCAGTCAGTAGAAAATAATGATTTTCAAATCAGTTTGCTTTATTAATACTGTTCAATCAATAGACAGTTTTGTAAACCATGATCATACAGAACATTGAAATAACTTTATACATTCAATTTAAGAAATTGTGCTATCTTCATTCCAGATAAAACAAAGATAAAAACACAAAAAATATTTACCTTTAGCTATAAAAACAAAATAAAAAAATCTGTGAAAAAAGTTTTTGCTCTAGATACAATCAAGTCTTCTTCCTCATAGTGCTGATAGGCTGATGGGTTTCCTGGTCCTAGTGATAATAAGACATGATGCCACGCCCCCTCAGAACACGAAGGATGATGAAGAGGATTGGTGGAACTGCAACTGCCATGACCACAGTACCAGAGACCTGAGGGAGAGAAGACAGCCCAATAACAATGTTTATGGCATACTGTATCTATGTTGAATAGGACAAGTTCAATGTTCAAACATCATACATACCTTGATAGTAGCACTGTAGTCCTTTTGGAAAGACTGCAGATAAGCATGGAATAGGGCAAGGCTGCAGGGTAAGTAGGACTCTGCTGTACTGTTGGAGTCTCTGCACCTATGGAAAAGTATAGGATTTGTACAGTGAGAACAGCCTAACCAGTTGACAATATTATACCAGACTGGATTTTTATTGTTATTTTACCTTTATTTTACTAGGCAAGTCAGTTAAGAACAAATTCTTATTTTCAATGACTGCCTGTTCAGGGGCAGAACGACAGATTTGTACCTTGTCAGCTCGGGGATTTGAACTTGCAACCTTCCAGTTACTAGTCCAACGCTCTAACCACTAGGCTACCCTGCCACCCCATAAGGGGAGGACCATCCTCCTCAGTGAATTTCATAAAAATTTAAATAGTGAAACATTATAAAAGTTATCCTTTTTAGATAAAACTATACTAAATATATTATTGTCACCAAATAATTGATTAAAACACACTGTTTTGCAATGAATGTCTACAGTAGCATCAACAGTAGGGTAGCACCATGGTGTAGCTGGAGGACAGCTGGTTTCCATCCTCCTCTGGGTACATTGACTTCAATACAAATCCAAGGTGGCTCATGGTTCTCACCCCCTTCCATAGATTTACACATTAATTATGACAACTTCCGGAGGACGTCCTCCAACTTATCAGAGCTCTTGCAGCATGAACTGACATGTTGTCCACTCAATCAAAGGATTAGAGAATGAATCTAGTACTGAAAGCATAAGCTACAGCTAACTAGCACTGCAGTGCATAAAAGGCGGTGAGTAGTTGACTCAAAGAGAGAGAAAGACAATAGTTTAACAGTTTTGAACAAATTTATTTATTCAAAAATGAAGAAGTGCGAGAGAGATATCTATTTTTTTTACTTACTTAGCTAGCAAAGGCATTTAGATAGTTTGTTTAGACAATTCAAACACCCAGCTCAAACAGAGAGGGATGCTATGTTACCTAGCTGGCTATGGCTAACTCCTCCAAATCAAGGTAAGCTTTTAATTTTTATTTTACTTATTGCCAGCAGCGTAACTGCTAAACTGCTTGCTTACTGTACACTGTACTGCATCATAGTAGTGGATTTACTAACGTGTTCTAGTAGCTATGTTGTTGACTTTACGTTAGCTAATATGGTGACAATGATGAAGGCTGTGTGTAGCGGTTAGCAGTTTTGATATAAAGGTTAAAGACTTTTTTTCCTGGTCACAGACAGCTGATGTGTTGTGCACTGATGTCCACAAGCGACTTGTATGCACCTACGCTGTAAACTTTCATTCATAGGCTAGGTTGTAGCAACCTCATGATGGGTATAGGGAAAATTTGAATATCATGTAGTAGTCTAAACCTATCCATGTTACATTGAGCTGGGTACATGGAATATGAATGACAGTCATCCAATATGCTGTAACAGAAATAAGGCCATGATCCTAAAAAAATGATCGTCCTCCCAAATCTTAACGGCACTGACCGCCACTGATATACCATCATATCCTCAGGTAGTGTACATGGCATTCTCCTGTTGTAAATGGTGTACAGTACCACAGTACATACCTGCGGTAAAGTGTAGTCGCCAGCTCAGTGTTATCTGCCATGTAATGCTGTGTCAGACCCAGTTCAGACAGGACGGACAACGGTAACCCCTGTTCCTCTTGAACAAGCACACCAAGACTGTACCAGCCCTGTGAGGAAAAAGCATGCGGAGACACACACACACACACACGCACACACACACACACGCACACGCACACACACACAAATGAGTGGGAAGGCATTTCTTTAATGAGATGGCAATGACATCACACGTATGTAACCTGGCTGGCATACGTGAGGGTCACTCCTTAGTGCTGCCTGTTTGTACATCTCTGCTGCTGCTGCCACGTCTCTCGGTCTCTGCCCATGTCCTTCATACAGCAGGTCACCCATCCTGATCAGGGCTGCAGAGGATGGATTGAGGTAATATTAAAACAATCTCTCTGAGAAAAGTGCAACAACGGAGTCAATGCTGACTGTTTGTGTCAAAGACAATTCACCATAGGGATCAGGATCTTGTGCCTGGCTGGTCAGGTTGTAGAATCTCCTCATACACTGCACTGCAAAAGTGGGATCCAGGAAACCTCCCTATTGGAAAGGTCAGTTATAACTACATGTGTGTCACATATTTATATATACTGAATAAAAATATAAATGCAAAATTAAAAGGGTTGGTCCCATGTTTCATGAGCTAAATAAAAGATCCCCGAAATGTTCTATATGCATGAAATGCTTATTTCTCTCAAATTTTGTGCACAAATTGTGTACATCCCTGTTAGTGAGCATTTTTCCTATCCCAAGATAATCCATCCACCTGACAGGTGTGGCATATCAAGAAGCTGATTAAACAGCATGACCTTTACCTAGGTGCACTTTGTGCTGGGGTCAACAAAAGGACACTCTAAAATGTGCAGTTGTCACACATCACAATGCCAAGAATGTCTCAAGTTTTTTGAAGGAGCGTGAAATTAGCATTCTGACTGCAGCAATTCCCACCAGAGTTGTTGACATAATTTAATGTTAATTTCTCTGCCATAAGCCAAGTCCAACATGTTGCAGAGAATTTAGCAGTAAGTCCAACCAGCCTCACAACCGCAGCCCAGGAACTTCACATCCAGCTTCTTTGGGTTTGCACAACTGAAGAATTTCTGCACAAACTGTCAGAACCTGTCTCAGAGAAGCTCATCCGCCTGCTCATCGTCCTCGCCAGGTTCTTGATCTGACTGCAGTTCAATGTCGTAAACCAAATTCAGTGGGCAAATGCTCACCTTCGAGGGCCACTGGCACGCTGGAGAAGATGAATGCTGGTTTCAACTGTGCCATGCAGATGGCAGACAAGGGTGTATGGCATCCTGTGGGTGAGTGGTTTGCTGATGACAACGTTCCGAACAGAGTGCCCCATGGAGGCGGTGGGATTATGTTATGGGCAGGTATAAGCTACAGACAACAAATACAATTGCATTTTATTGATGGCAATTTGAAAGCACAGAGGTATTGTGACGAGATCCTGAGGCCCATTGTCGTGCCATTCATCTGCCGCCATCACCTCATGTTTCAGCATGATGCACGGCCCCATGTTGCAAGGATCTGTACACAATTCCTGGAACCTGAAAATGTCCCAGTTCTTCCATGGCTTGCATACTCACTAGACATGTCACCCATTGAGCATGTGTGGGATGCTCTGGTTCGACGTGTAAAACAGCGTGTTCCAGTTCCCGCCAATATCCAGCAACTTTGCACAGCCATTGAAAAGGAGTGGGACAACATTCCACAGACCACCATCAACAGCCTGATCAACTCGATGCGAAGGAGATGTGTCACGCTGCATGACATGTCTGTAAACCCAATGCATATCTGTAGTCCCAGTCATGTGAAATCCATAGACTAGGGCCTAATAAATGTATTTCAATTGACTGATTTCCTCATATTAAATATTTTCGCATGGTGCGTTTTATATTTTTGTTCAGTATAGTTATGCATTGATATACTGTATCATCACTGTGGAAACAAGTTTCACCAATCAAACTCACAGGGTTTTGTTCACATAGGTATGCCACATTGAACTGGGCGGCTGCAAATCCTGACTCAGCTGCCATCATGTAATACAACAAGGCCATTAAGCTGTAAAACAGTAGAGACATTAGGTTCATACAATAACAAACATTACAAATTAGTGTTATCGCGTAATGTTCTAACAAGAGAGATGGTCACCTATCCCCTTTAAAATAGGAATCCAAGGCCTTCCTGAGGACCATTCCAAGGTGTCCATTGCGCTCAGCTGCCCACTTAACCCATCTGTGGTAAAAACAGATTGATTGGCAAGCAATGAAAAGTAATGTTTTAATCAAATTCATAAAAAAAAAACTAATGAATTTAGAGACTAACAATACAGCATCTGCTGGACGCCTCTTGACTCGGCCAGGGATCCCTGTGGTCCACACATCAGCCAGCTGAATGGAGCCATCTATGTTTCCTCTTTGGGCAGACTTCAGGTAATAGGTATAGGCCATGAACTGGGAGAGACAAAACACTGTTGGTTCATTATCTCAGTCCAATAGATGCCGGTCAGTGTGTAAGCTAAGTAGGAGACCACAGGGTATACTGACAGTCGACCTGACCTTGTCTGCAGCTTTCCCAGGATACAGGCCTTGGGAGTACATGACACCCAGATTCATTGCAGCATCTGAGCTGCCTTGTTTATCAGCCTGTTCCCACAGCTGCACTGCCCGCTGGTAGTCTTTCTCAAACTGCTCATAGTACCAGCCAAGGGCATTGATCGCTGGCGTGAAACCCTGTGGGATTGAATGTTATGATGAGCTATTTTGAAGGCATCATTGTAGTCCTTACAGCCCATGCATAATGATAAAGTCCTGCACATAATTTTGACCAACCTGCTCTACTGCTTTCTTCAGGAAAGTGACTGCCCTTGGAATGTCTTTCTTGACTCCTTGGCCCTTAAACGTAATGATGGTATTGTCAAAATAGGCTAGACATTACTATCATTGAACTTAGAATGACTATAGAGACTGACTGTGTCATCAAACTGAGTAATTGACCTCTGACCTGGATGAGGACTATGGCATAGTCATACATGGACACTGGGTCCCCCAGATGGACAGCTCCTCTCTCATAGTGTCTCACAGCAGTCTGGATGTCTGGAGACACGCCCTGCTGACCCCAGAACAGCATGCGGGCCACAGCTTGCTATAGAAGAGCAGTTCAACCATTATCACAAAATATTTATTGAGATAGTTAAATACTGAAAACAATCAGACAGATGTATAGTACCTCTGCATCTGCAGCTCCATTGCGGGCCTGGAGTTTTAACCAGTGAAAGATATCATGGTTTTCATTGGTTTGGAAACTAAGCACTTCCTCGTTGTTCAGGTAAATAGATTCTACAAACATCTAGAAAACAGACATACTAGATGAGGAGCAGTTTCATTAAATTACATGTTTTAGGATTGTATAATACTTGCACAGGCTGAGATGATCTTGCTTCAGGCACAAGGCCTACCTGCTGAGGTGAGGGGTTGTGATGGTCGGAGGATGTCTGCTTGGCGATGTTAGAGTAGTAGGCATAGGCCAGGTCAGAGTCTGGGGGGATGCCATGCTCACCTAGCTGGTGCAGGTGCCCCAGGCGCAGCAGGGCCAGTCTCCAGTCCTTCTGGGCTGACAGCAGGGACAGTAACCATGCCTGGAGGATGCGGGGAATAAGAGACATGAAAAGTACAAATAGGGGGTCTGGAGTTTCTCCTGACCATGAAAAACTCCTGACCGTAGTCATGACGACATACACCTGAATACACACACTCATCCACCCACCTTATTGGGCTGCCTCTCCACTCCCATACCACTGCTGTAGAGCACTGATGACAGGTGTAGAGCTCTGTTGTTCCCCAGACAGCCAGCTTGCAGCAGAAGGGCCATTATCTTGTTAACTACTCCAGTGGATCCAGTGCTCTCTTGACGCAGCTTACGCAGAGACAAGGAGTACAGAGCCCTTCCCACTGATGCCAGATCAACCTTTCTGCCCCCTGGGTATACAGTATAAACAATAACATTAGAAAGATTGCAACATCCTCATTAAATGGTGTTGATGGCATTAACTGGTGGAACACCTTTGGAGGTTAAAATAATTGTAGAAGAGTATTATTATGACCAGCTCTTACCATGCTTGGTGGCCAGTATCTTTGCCAGATGAACTGCATAGTGTCTTTGAGGGGCATTGGGTGCCTCCCAGGGTTCACAGTGTGGTGTCACAGCTAAATGACATTTTAATGTCCACTCATGATAAGCATCCATACAGTTCTCTGGAAAACAGAGGTAGTTTCAGTTTGGATGGAGTGACACTAACTTTGTGAGCCACTGAATATTTTATACACCATCATGCCATCTAGTGGATATTACAAGTCATTACCAGACTCTTGTTTCTCTCTGGCTCTCAGTAAATACCCAGTCAATTTGACATGAAGCTCCAACTGAAATTCCTGACAGGACTGTAGCCATCCAGTCAAATTCAGAATCCTAATAGGGTCTGGAACAATGACTTCAGACTGTGGGAGACAAATTAATACAGGTGTAACATGTTTTGTTGAATTACAGATTGATTTGGACGTGTCTGACTGTGATTCTTACCGGCCTGACATTGGGTATTCTGTTTCGATAGTACACCAACGGTCCATAATAACCTTCAATTCCTCTCATAAATTGACCTCCACTGACCACAAAGTAGCCCTCCGTGTCATCCAGGTGTATAGGATCTCTGAACCTGTAAGAAACCAGCTCCATATTCAAAATGATGCTGACATGCTATAGCAGGGGTGGGCAACTCCAGTCCTCCAGGGCCTGATTGGTGTCACACTTTTTCTCCATCCCTAGCAAACACAGCTGATTAATCAAAATGCATTCTAAACTGAATATTATGATTAGGTGATTATTGGATTCAGGTGTGTTAGCTGGGGCAAAACTGTGACACTAATCAGGCCCTCGAGGACTAGAATTGTACACCCCTGTGCTATAGGTTTCTTTCTTTTGTTCTGTGTTCATCCTTACACGTGTTCTGCAGTATGAACCAAACGTTGCTGCCCATCTATGCACACCATGGTAACATCCACCTAAACATAATTCAGAAGAAGAGTGAAGACATTACTGGTTAAACTCCTGAAACAATGATTTCCTGTCTACTGTGGGTATGGGGTTAATACTGACCATTCTGCCACGCAGCTCCATGTTGATGTGGCACCACTGGGCCAGGGGCACCTGGAATGGGCAAAGGAACGCTGAGGACCTCCCAGTCTCCCCATGCATCTGAACATGCAGCTGGCCTGCAGAACAGGTTATAACTAAGGAATAGGCATTATACTGGTATAATAATGCATCTGGCCATTTGAGAAGTGAGGATAGAAGAGCAATGTTACCTGATCTTTTAAGGAACAAATTGGGAGTGGCATAGTTATTTTGATAGTCTATGTGGTGAAAAACGGCACACAACTTTTCCTGGCAGGATTGGGTCAGGAACACCCAGATGGAGAACACACACCTGGCAACAGGAGAGAATAAAAGTATCAAATCTTATCCTATGTTAATATCCCCAACATGAAGCCCACGTATTTTAGCATGCACATACAGACTATGTAGCTTGTGGTCTTACCATGGAAAAGAAATATCTTGGAGTCGCAAGTACTCCAGGACCTCGTTGCTATAGGCATTTAAAGTCTTGGTGATGCCAAAGTTCTCTCCAGTTGAGGCATACATGGACGACAACAAATGGACTGTCTCTGAATGGGAGATTATTTTGTGATAAAATGAGAAATGCTAGGATATAAAATCTTTACTTTGTATTGTCAACTATTGTATCATTGTGGACTGACATTTTTCTAAATAACTCTACAGTAATTACCTTGTTCCACAGGGCATTGTGAGGTGGTGGTCCTGCGGGTTAACCACAGCATCTGTGTAGCCCAGCCAGGGCAGAGTTGGTGCTGCTTCATGGGGCGACTGAGAGGGGACGTGGGCTGCAAGCTGACTACTGCAGTGGCCTGGCCTGACCTGTAACTGTCCTCAGATCCCTGCTCACTGACTGAGGCACGCAGCATGCCACTGAGCACCCACTGAGTGTCAGGCACAACCCAGTCAGGCTGGTACACCAGCCAGTCAGGGAGGCTCAGTAGCAGAGTCCTAATCCGGTCTGGACCCGGCTCACAGCTCCAGTGTCTCTGGAAAACCGTGGAGCTTACTCCAGTGTCATAAGACACCAGACACTCCACCAGCACCACAGCTGGTTTAGAACAGGAGTACAACACTTTCAGAGAGTAGCCAGGCACTGGCTCAGCTGGTGGGTTCAGGAACATCACATGATCTGAACCCCAAACCATCTGTGTGGAGGGAGAAGATGAAAGCCACCAAAATAGTATGTACATCGAAAGTTGATACATTTCTTTAAGATGAAGCACCTAAATTGAAACATTACTGTGTGTGTGTATGACAGGTATTTTGAAAATAGATATAGTACAACATAGCCTACCTGTAAACTGAGGAGAAACAGTAATAAACACTTATCCAAGTAATGCTGGTTCATGGTCCGAGTGTGGGGGTGTATAATTCCTTTAAGATGATGGCTGCTCAATAAAAATTTGGTTTAAATGTTTTCATGCTGAGAAGCACACGAAAGACAAACACTAGAATATGTCAAATTAAAAGGTTAGCAGTAAAAACGTCAATAAAGGACCATATAGTCAAATCTAGTTTAAAAAAGGTGCGTTTGCTGTCCTTTTGACTGGAAGAAACCTGAGAAAGTTTCAATGACGAGAACCCGGACTAATATCCTGCTTTGTCCACAAGTGAAACAAGTGCTTATGTAAATATTGGAATAAATGCACACACAGCTCCACCTGATAGCTGCGCAATCAGACGCGTCACGTGACCAATAGATTGACGGGTTATTTGATATTCGGAGCAAACCATCTCGACTCAATTCCCTCAATGTGTTACGGCATTCGAAAATGTTTACACATTTAATACATATTGCGCTTGTGTTTTACTGTGAACTAGATGGATAATAATGTTTAAAAAATGCACATAAAATAAATAATACCCAAGTCTGTTCATTATTCAGTGCCAATCACTCTAGAAAACCTGTGAAAAGATAAGTTTACGCCTTGCTACTGTTTTTATGTGTTAGTATCCCCACTAAAAGCACACCAAGCAGCTCTTCGTATCTGATAAACAAAGGCCATGTCTTTCATTCAAAATAGTTTATTGCTACCATGCAGGAGTGCCATAAAAGTCTAGAGAACGTCACAGAAGATGCAACATTTTTTTTTCTCTGTACAAATATATGTATTCATAAATAGAAGCTCAAAATGAGAAGTCGGGAGTTAAAGTAGGGGTGGTGAGTCATGATGCTCGAGCTGACCTCTGCCTCAAACCCATTATAGACGTTAATACAGTAGCTGACATGCATCAATACAACTCAGTGCAGTATCCTGGCAACAGACAGACACTCACAGATAGACGGCATAATCTACATTACAGCTTCATCGTGCAGAAGAGGTACAAATTACACTTTAAAAAGTACCAATAGGAAGTTAATGTTTTCAACTGATCAATGAAAGAAAAATAATTACATTTTTCATCCATACCATCAATCGCACTGTGTGAGGCCTCCATTGGGGGGCGATGGTGTCGTTTGGAGAACTGCTGTGGTTATTACGCAGATTCAGGAGCACTCCAGCACGTCAATTATTTAGAAAGTTATGAGTCCCTACAACCAGAATGCATCGTGACATCCTTTTCTAAACCATGTGTGCCCTCAAAACCACTAATGGCAAGTGAGTTTCTAATTGGGACCAGTAGATACCATTACTGTTATTGTGTGCTTGACTTTGGATCTGTATAATGTGAAAATAGATGATCAGGGTAGTCTACAGAACAAGCTAAAGTAGCAAACACCTCTCCAGAATGCTCTAAACAACTTGGGAGTGTTTGAAATACAAACGCTGCTTGAAACGCTCTTCTTAAAATTACGTGGGTGACAATGTCAAATTGATCACCTTATTTTGGTTTGGAGTCCCCAGATTTAAAAAAATGGAAGGCAGTGCTACTCATTCTAAAGCGGCGTCTAATGTACAGTACATATATAGCTGATGAGAAGAATAAAGGCCACTGGACCAGTCTTTGTTTTGGCACCTCCAACAGCACTCCTAATGTTTCACATGATATCTCTTACAACAACTGCGATGTAGATTGATACGATTGGCAATTTGCAAATGTATACATTTACTTCAATAAACATTTGACATTACATTCATATAGTTCAAGTAGTCCTTTTAATAACTTTCCCCTCTATTAGGGAACTTAGATCGTGGACAATGACTTCTTGCACTGAGACACAGGCTACCTAGCTTTGTATGTGCTGGGGGTCTTCAAGCGGTTTAAATCAAGCACTTCTAAGTCACTTCCACGTCACTTCCGAAAGGTGCACCATCCGAGGGAAATGTTTGCCTCGTGTGTTGCTGTGTCTGCAGTTGTACTGGAAGAGTTCTGCCAACATTGATTGCTAGATTTCTTGTTAGCACAATTGATTCGGGAGGGTTTTGCAAGTATTGTTCAGCCCTTTTCAGCCCCCCTCTCACAATTGACCAAAATTACTACCATTAAGTACTTAAAAAAGATCCATCTGACACCATTTTTTGTCAAAACACATAACAAGGTGGCTGGGGATGAACCAAATGAAACAACTGAGTTAAGTGTTGTCTAAGCAGAATAGGAACAAGAACCAAGCAAACACCTAGGAGCATTCAGAGAATATCAGTCAAACAAAGGTGAAGACATGCAAACTGATACAGGTTGAAGTAAACCAAAAGACAGCCAGCCAGGAGACTTGTTTCCCTTTGAGAGACTGGCACCCTTTCCTACTAAATAAATAGTGCTTTACATTCCACTATACAATACCACCCATTCCCAATATAAATCAGGACAAAAATCATATAGGTGGTTGCTCCCACAGTTCCTCAGGGAAAGTACCTACAATTTCATAAATGCAAAGATTTGCGCCATCGAGTGTGACCAGTGAACAACCCAAAACAACTTCTCCAAAACAGAAACAATAATAAGAGAAACACATTGGACAGCTCTTTAATAGTCTTTAGTAGCCCTCATTTCTTCTGTTTTTTGAAGATCTTGAAGGTGTGTTTCTTACGGCTGGCGACGGAGTCTGTGTCTTCTCCCGTGGAGCCGCTGTCTTCCTCCAGAGGGCTCTTCTTGGAAGAGAGCTGTGGGATGCGGCTGCTTCCCTTGGTCCCTGTGGCCCCAGGCTGGCCCCCCGTGGGGGAGGGGGTGTCAGCGTCAGTGGAGTTGGGGCTGAGGGAGCGGGAGGACTCTGACATAGACATACCAACGAGACCAACATTCATCTCTCCCAGGCTGGCTGACTTCTCGATGCTGTACACCTTCTTCATCAGGATGGGGCTCTCTGGGACTGGCTCGGCCAGGGCTCCTCCTTCATGGACACGGTTCCCTCCGTTAGGGGTGTGGGCATGCAGGGAGGGCTCGTCGGAGGTGGAGCGGACGGGTTGGCTATACAGGAAGGAGGTGGGTTTAACCAGGTGGCCCTTGGAGCTGTAGGCGGACAGACGATCACCGATTTGGGAGAGGGACAGGGAGGAGTCTGAGTCTGAGCGGTTCAACTCTCTGTGGAAGAACAGAAGAGAGTCGGTGGAGGAAGAGAGGTACAGTGAGGCCCGGTCCAGAAACATTCTACCGCCTCTACCACCTAGGCACTTCAAGTAGACCTGAAAGAACTGGACAGACATAAGCAATGGTAGTATCTCCATTTTCCCCTCTGGTAGGCTAGGTGGATTTTTACCATCAGATGGAATGCCTACACATTTCTAATCCTTTCAGAACTATGGGATAAAGGCCTATGGGGTAGAAGCTGTTCTGGACTGAGCCTGACTGAAAAGTGGATCCAAGCTAGACCACTGCATGCTTGAAGTAATCTATCCAATGCCTGTAAAGCCAAGGACACAGTGGGCACTACTCGCCAACAGCAACTCCACCTCCTGTTAGTAGTGCAGGCAGAGGGAAGGGTTGTTTGGGCTATCGAGAAAGACAAGAGTTGGGAGTGGATGGCAAAAACTAAAATAGAAAACAATGAATTAGGCAGAAAAACGTATTTAACGAAAAAGTAATAATGCATAAGAATGTACGCAAAATGTCACAGATTGCAAAATGGGTGAGTTATAGTTAGATGAAACAACCGTTTATGAAAATGAGAACACTGCAAACTAAACAAGAAAAAAAAAACATGAAACTATGGGGGGTGAAAACGTAGGCAGAGAGAAAATCCCACGAGCATGCGGTGAGTGTGGTGGAGGGAAGAGAGCAGAGGGGTACCCGAAGCTGCTGCTGCGCTGGAAGTCTGGGATGGTGTCCATGGGCTGGAAATAAGACGAGTGATAGACATGGGAGGAGTGAGGAGTGGTAGAGTGGAAGGAGGAGGAGGAGTGGAAGGAGTGGGGCTGACGGTAGGAAAGAGGTGGGGAGGAGCAGATGATCGCGGGGTGCGAGACAGCCGAGGACAGCGGAGGCAGGGGGAGAGCCTCAAACTGTTGGAAGGACTGGCTGTGTGATTGTTGGAGGGTGGCCCTAGATCTGGTTGGGTTGGAGGTACCGTCTCCCTGCTGCCCCGCCAACAGGCAGGTCTCTACCAACCTCTGAGAGCCCATGGCCAGCTGGGAGTCCATGTGGCGCTGACGCAGGGACATCATACTGGGAGCTATAGAGACAACACAGAACAACACCATTATCAACAACCACTCTCTGATTATATATACACACACAACAACACAGGGTGAGGGACAAGAGTAGGCTGGAATTTGACTGGGAGGGCACTAGCAGAAGACATGGGTGTTTGAGACATTCCAGTATTGACAAGAGAACAGGAGGGATGACACTGTCTGGTGAGGACTTTGTCTGATGCCTGGTGAGGATTCTTGCAGGGGGGGACGAAAGTTAAATGTTTAATCATCACCCCTTCATTGTAGATCATTATTTGTCAAATCAGTCAGTGGCAGTATGTTGTGAGGGTCTAAGAACATTAGTTACTGGTGAGAGGAAGAGCTCTGGGTGATGAGGAAGAATATTGAGGATCAGGCTAAGGAAGAAGAGTCATTGGACAGCTGGAGACAGTACGGCCAGGGGTAGGTGGACGCAGCATGTAGAGTTTGCCTTATACATTTACAAGCCCTGTCCCAGGACAGTTTTACAGCTATATCCATCTACAGGCCCTGTCCCAGGCCAGAATATTACAGCTATATCCATCTACAGGCCCTGTCCCAGGACAGTGTGTTACAGCTATATCCATCTACAGGCCCTGTCCCAGGACAGTTTTACAGCTATATCCATCTACAGGCCCTGTCCCAGGCCAGAATATTACAGCTATATCCATCTACAGGCCCTGTCCCAGGACAGTGTGTTACAGCTATATCCATCTACAGGCCCTGTCCCAGGACAGTGTTACAGCTATATCCATCTACAGGCCGTCTCAGGACAGTGTTACAGCTATATCCATCTACAGGCCCTGTCCCAGGACAGTGTTACAGCTATATCCATCTACAGGCCGTCTCAGGACAGTGTTACAGCTATATCCATCTACAGGCCCTGTCCCAGGACATTGTTACAGCTATATCCATCTACAGGCTCTGTCCCAGGACAGTATTACAGCTATATCCATCTACAGGCCCTGTCCCAGGACAGTAATTACAGCTATATCCATCTACAGGCCCTGTCCCAGGACAGTAATTACAGCTATATCCATCTACAGGCCCTGTCCCAGGACAGTAATTACAGCTATATCCATCTACAGGCCCTGTCCCAGGACATTGTTACAGCTATATCCATCTACAGGCCCTGTCCCAGGACAGTATTACAGCTATATCCATCTACAGGCCCTGTCCCAGGACAGTAATTACAGCTATATCCATCTACAGGCCCTGTCCCAGGACAGTGTTACAGCTATATCCATCTACAGGCTCTGTCCCAGGCCAGAGTATTACAGCTATATCCATCTACAGGCTCTGTCCCAGGACAGAGTATTACAGCTATATCCATCTACAGGCCCTGTCCCAGGACAGAGTATTACAGCTATATCCATCTACAGACCTTGCCCATGGTGTTATAGTATGTGCTCTGCGGTTTTGACAGAGGTGGGTGACTTTAGGAGATAGAGGGAGGGAGGGTTGAGGTCAGGATGAGGGGTAGCCAACAGGCCAACCAGAGTATTTCCTGAGAGACTGGCTGTCCGAACCCACAGACCACTTGCTCGCTGGTCCTTGAGCCAATTGGTGTCTGGGGGTCGACCAGAGACACGAACGGCCGCCGCAGCCAACGAGAAGTGTTGGTGGAGGGAGAGGGGTAGTGAGGGAGGAGGGGACGTTATTAATGTGGATTAGAAGACTTACTAGAGGACTGCAGTGACAGAGGTCTAGAAGGGGACTGCAGAACTAGAGCTCAGCTTACCGCTGCAGTTAGTATCAGCCCTCTCTAGGTCTGCTATAATCAAAACCCAGTTACTGCCCAGTAGAGCTGGTTACCAGGATACCATAGAACACAATGTTGACCTATTAAGTCAATAAACATAATACATTTGGTACCAAGACAAGGCCTAGAAATAAGAACTAAAGTACGTTGTTCGCATCATAACGCCCTTTGAGATCGTAACGGGTTAATAAAAGCTGTAATTCTGCATTTCAAAAGAAGAAACCCTGAGTATGTAATTCCTTAGTGGCTGAAATAAGGTGAGAAATGTGTACCCCCAGGGGAATGACTTGACAACAATAGAAAGCAAGGCTCTATGTAACGAGAGAAAACTACATTACCTTGCAGGCAGCACAACAAGAGAGACATTTAATTGAGTGCATGCAGCACTGCCTTCCTCTTACCCAAATAGGTCTAGATCAAAGCTAAACCTTATGAAGCTTATAGGAGGACAATGGCCTTTCATATTGCTTACTATTACTTCATGTTCAGTCCTTCATTTCAGCCATGTCCAAACAGCACATTCCATTGGTCAGACTAGGAGACAACTGCTAAAAATAGATCAGCACAAAGATTTGGTGTCATGAAGTATGTATTTCTTCAGAGGTTCAATTTCCACAGCAATGGATATCAACATTGGCCACCTTGTTCCCGTCTTACACGCCATCCCAGAAGTGAAATTCCCATAAATCGAGGCACTCATTTCCAAAATGAGAGAATATAAAAACACCCCAACCAACTGAAAATATGTCTAAAAGAATATATTAAAAATTGAAATTACAATTCATACATTACAGATTTGCAAACACAGAACACGTTTTGGGGTATTTTATTAGGATCCCCATTAGCTGTTACGAAAGCAGCAGCTACGCTTCCTGGGGTCCACTGTGGGACTCTCACTGTGGGACACTCAATCACAGACAAAACAACCCAGACAAACACTCCGAATCCCTTCACAAACCGGGCTGCTCATTTTAATGAATTGAGATAATGACAATATTATTTATAATGATAATAACGTTTATAATGATAATATTGTGTCTGTATGCTAATTTTCATATGAGGGTTGACTTTTGGATTTCCCCAGAAGGCCCTTGGTGTATTTAGGAGGTCTTTTGCTACAGAGTCCCACAGTGGGGCCGAAGGACTCGGACCAGCCCTTACATTGCAGAGTACCGGGCGATATGATGTCCTCGTCCATGTCGTCCATGTCATCAGACATAATGAAGTGCTGGGGTGTGGCCCGGCCACCCATGATGCTGGGGTCAAGGTTCAGGGTGGAGGCCAGGGAGGAGAGCCCAGGGTTATTGACGATGGTAAACCCAGTCAGAATCTCAATCTGCTGCCAGCGGTGTAGCCTCTCCCTCAGAGCAGCAGTCACCTCACCCAGGGCTTGTCTGGATCCGGAGGAGAGGGGGCAGAGGAATACAAGCACAGATCACAATGTGAACATAGATATAGGAGATATTGGCTTTAGACCAATCCCAAAATACTCTCTGTAATTAAACTCACTTGGCTGTCAAAATTTGGTGATCCACATTGTCCAGACAGGAGCTGTGTGCCACATGGAAGGTCCCAAAGATGGTGTTTCTCTTCTTCTTGATCTTCTCTGCCTGCAGTCACAAACACGATGAAACATTACTCCCAGGATCTGTCAACTCTGTCACACTAAGGGTGTGACAGAAAAAAATCCCCTCAAGCTACACACAATACCCCATAATGAGTAAGAGAACAGGTTTTTAGAAAATGTTGGAAAATTCAATATAAACAAAAATACCTTATTTTTTACATAAGTATTTAGACCCTTTGCTATGAGACTTGAAATTGAGCTCAGGTGCATCCTGTTTCCATTGATCATCATTGAGATGTTTCTACAACTTGATTGGGGTCCACCTGTGGTAAATTCAAATGATTGGACATGATTTGGAAAAGCACACGCACCCGTCTATAAAAAGGTCCCGCATGTCAGAGCAAAAACCAAGCCATGAGGTTGAACGAAATGTCCGCAGAGCTCAGACACAAGATTGTGTCGAAGCACAGATCTGGGGAAGGGTACCAAAACATTTCTGCAGCATTGAAGGTCCCTAAGATCACAGTGGCCTCGATCATTCTTAAATGGAAGAAGTTTGGAACCACCAAGACTGTTCCTAGAGCTGGCCACCCGGACAAACTGAGCAATCTGGGGAGAAGGGCCTTGGTCAGGGAGGTGACCAAGAACCCGATGGTCACTGACAGAGCTCTAGAGTTCCTCTGTGGAGATGGGAGAAACTTCCAGAAGGACAACAATCTCTGCAGCGCTCCAACAATCAGGCCTTTATGGTAGAGTGGCCAGACAGAAGCCACTCCTCAGTAAAAAAAAGGCACATGACAGCGCGTTTCACAAAAAGCACCTAAAGGACTCAATCTTGTTTCTCATGGGCTCTTTTTCTGATGAACCCCAGGATGGCCTGAATGCCAAGCGTCACATCTGGAGGAAACTTGGCACCATCCCTATGGTGAAGCATTGTGGCAGCATCATGCTGTGGAGATGTTTTTCAGCGGCAGGGACTGGGAGACTCGTTAGGATCAAGGGAAAGATGAACGGAGCAAAGTACAGAGAGATCCTTGATGAAAACCTGCTTCAGAGTGCTCAGGACCTCAGACTGGGGAGAAGGTTCACCTTCCAATAGGACAACGACACTAAGCACACAGCCAAGACAACACAGGAGTGGCTTCGGGACAAGATTCTGAATTGTCCTTGAGTGGCCCAACTAGAGCCCAAACTTGAACATCTCTGGAGATACCTGAAAATAGCTGTGGAGCGACACTCCTCATCCAGCCTGATAGAGCTAGAGAGGATCTGCAGAGAAGAATGGAAGAAACTCCCCAAATACAGGTGTGCCAAGCTTGTAGCGTCCTACCCAAGAAGACTCAAGGCTGTAAATCCCTACCAAAGGTGCTTTAAAGTACTGAGTAAAGGGTCTGAATATTTATGTAAATGTGATATTTAATTTATTTTAATTTAATACATTTGCAAAAATGTATAAAAACCTGTTCCTGCTTTGTCATTATGAGGTATTGTGTTTAGATGAGCCCTCATGCGGGGGGTACACACAGCCCTCAAACACAGCCCTCAACACAGCCCTCATGCGGTACACACAGGTACACACAGCCCTCATGCGTACACACAGCCCTCATACACACAGCCCTCATGCGGTACACACAGCCCTCATGCGGTACACACAGCCCTCATGCGGTACACACAGCCCTCATGCGGTACACACAGCCCTCATGCGGTACACACAGCCCTCATGCGGTACACACAGCCCTCATGCGGTACACACAGCCCTGTGGCATCTCACCCCTTCTTTCGCCACCAGTAGCTGCTTCTCAGCATTCTGCTTCTTGATGTTGTAGTACTGCACCTCCACCTCATGGGTGAGCTGCAGCCACTTCTGGAGGGACTCTGGTGGGGACCAGCTGCAGCGAGACTCCAGCTCCTTCTCTGCCTTCTTGAGGGCCATGCGCACCTGCACACACACAGTCAACATACTGCACATAACTTCTTATTGACTCAATACAGCAGCGTAAGGAACACACCAAAGTCCACACTTTAAGGTCCAACACACAGGTTGAGTATTCAGGACAAATGTGTCATTCCAACACTGTGACAAGTCTCTCTGCTGTGGAGATGGGAGAGGGAAACGTGATCTCATTGGCTCCTGAAAGCTTTGTCTCCTGACAGCCTCATTAAGAGCTGTGCAAATGAGCCCAGAGCCACCCAGCCGCCCTTAGACTCAATCACTGCCAAGCCTTAATGGAGCAGCACTGGGCCAGCCAGGGGAGCAGAGGGCCTGCAAGGCATGATCAGGGCCTGTCTGATCAGACAGGCACAAGGGCTGACCTGGTTTGACCTCCACTGGGACAAGACAACAAGAGAACCAACCTCCAGAGAAACCCTCCAGATGAAATGAGCATTCCAAATCCTCTGAAGAACTAGGCCATGGTTTAGGGTATGGTGCAATGGAACCTGCAAGTCAGGAGCTGTGAAACTAATTGTTATGTCATATGAAAGCATTCAGAGTTGGATTCAAAATATTCTCTGGCTGAGTATGTGTGAAAACAGAATAAGAATATTAACGCATTTTTTGATTTTCCTGAAATTTAGCACAGTGGGGGAAGTAGGCTAAATAAAATAAATCCTTTCCTAGGCATGCACGCTAAAAAAAGACTAAAAAGAGGGAGCTCTCTCTTTCTTAGGCCCTTTCTCTAGTCATATATTGAGAACTGAAATCAGATAAAGGAGTGACTATTGCTTCCTCCAGCAGACTACAGTGTTCTCAGGAGACAATAGTGATAGTAGCGGATTGATGAGAGTACACAACATGAGCCCTCTGCTCACCAGCCTTGTGTGGGCCGACCGCTGCTTCCTTTCCTGAGCTGAGTGGGAGTTATGCCTACTGATCGCATTCGGCATCTAAACATATAGCTGGTTCCCTAGAATATAGACTGGTTAACAGGGTTCAGTCAGTTGGAGTGTCACTCCTCTCGGGCTTTACTCTACAGGTTTCTGTTACTGGCCTCAACCACACCTCGTCTCTCAAAAAGTATCCCACTAGAATAATTCCCCCTCATCCACCTGCATTGGTTCTCCACCTGTCCCTCTCCAAAGTGGCACAGTCCAGTACCTGGTCCAGCTCCTCCTCGGCATATTTCTGCCGACTCAGCTCGTTCTCTGTGCCCTCGCGGAGCTCCTTGAGCCGCTGGGCCTCCTGCTTGGCACAGTTAATCTCATCCCTCAGCTTCTGTTCCAGGTTCACCTTCTCCACCTCCACCGTACGGTGCTCCTCCTGGGCTATCTGCAGCCTGGGGGAGGGAGAGAGAGAGAGAGAGAAAGAGAGAGTGAGTGTGAGTGAGCAAGAGAGAGAAATAATCAGACAAGGAAAAGCATGAGATGTAATCTGTTCTCTTCCTGATCACATTGCCGGAACAGGAAGAATTCTAGGGTCTTGTTACAGGTGCTAGTAATCAGTGACTCAGCAATGACAGGGGCAAACAATAGAAGTGCCTGTATCTTTTTACTACTAGATGCCATGGAGACTGGAATGTCCACATAGCATCCTCCAACCAGCTGTCCTCGGACCTCGATGCTCCTGGCTATAAAGACTGACCACTATAGAGCCCAAGGAAGCCAGGGATCCATCACTGGAGAGCTAGGAGTCTCTGTCGTCCTCTGATTTGTATGCTAAATGTAGTTGAGATTCCCCAGGCAGACAAAGACATGGTTTGTTTTCCAGGCAAGGTCCAGTTTCAAGAGCTAGCTACAGTAGTGGAAGTACACTGTCGCCTCCAGCAGCCTGTTGCTTTGTAACTACATCAAACAGCACTAGTTTGTAGTTCACGGATTGTAAGCCTATCACAGGAATTTCCACGCTTCCTTGACATTTCACACACACACACACACACAACTGAACAGTCATTCATGAAAAACTACAAAATAACTTAAATGCATTATTCAGTGGAACTAAAGCAACGGAGATCACAGATCACGCACCAGCCCAGCAGTTAAGTATGCGGCTGCACCAGCCCAGCAGTTAAGTATGCAGCTGCACCAGCCCAGCAGTTAAGTACGTAAGTGACTGTGTGTAACGATAAAATGAGGGGCTTGCATCTTACAGTATGTGGCTGAAAACAATAGCTAACGTGTAGAGGGCAGAGGGCAGCTGTCAGTGTGCTGAATGACATCAAGGCTTGGTCAGGCCAGGAATGAGAGACCCAGTTGTGACAGAGCCCAGTACTCCATAGCTTTTCTGTGTTGGGATTATGGTGCTCTTCTTCTGCCACAGTAGAATGGGAATGTACTGTATAACCATCATACACGTGGTCCCCAGCGCCTCAAACATTACTATATTAAGACCAACATGGAGTCCATTTGTGGGATGGCTGGCTTTGTCATGCTGGGCTAGTACAGTGTCAAGTCACACTATCTTGTGAGGTCTGTCACAAGACCACAGTTCAAACACACAGAGGTCCCACAGGGAGAGCTAGAACTGTAGATATTCACACGATCCACAGGGAGACTGCTTCAGCTTGTATACAACCTAGCCTGCTGTGTTTTATAGAGATCACATCATATATGAGATGATCAATATCTGATTAGAATTGGTGTATTGAAATTAACAGAATTTCAATTTATATAAACTAACCTGAATCCATGGAGTATCTGCACACGTTACAAAAACAATCAGTAAGAGTGATAACAGGTTTTAAAATCAAATCAAATTTTATGTCACATACACATGGTTAGCAGATGTTAATGCGAGTGTAGTGAAATGCTTGTGCTTCTAGTTCCGACAATGCAGTAATAACCAACAAGTAATCTAACTAACAATTCCAAAACTACTGTCTTATACACAGTGTAAGGGGATAAAGAATATGTACATAAGGATATGAATGAGTGATGGTACAGAGCAGCATAGGCAAGATACAGTAGATGGTATCGAGTACAGTATATACATATGAGATGAGTATGTAAACAAAGTGGCATAGTTAAAGTGGCTAGTGATACATGTATTACATAAGGATGCAGTCGATGATAGAGTACAGTATATACGTATGCATATGAGATGAATAATGTAGGGTAAGTAACATTATATAAGGTAGCATTGTTTAAAGTGGCTAGTGATACATTTACATAATTTCCCATCAATTCCCATTATTAAAGTGGCTGGAGTTGAGTCAGTGTCAGTGTCAGTGTGTTGGCAGCAGCCACTCAATGTTAGTGGTGGCTGTTTAACAGTCTGATGGCCTTGAGATAGAAACTGTTTTTCAGTATCTCGGTCCCAGCTTTGATGCACCTGTACTGACCTCGCAGGGTGAACAGGCAGTGGCTCGGGTGGTTGATGTCCTTGATGATCTTTATGGCCTTCCTGTAACATCGGGTGGTGTAGGTGTCCTGGAGGGCAGGTAGTTTGCCCCCGGTGATGCGTTGTGCAGACCTCACTACCCTCTGGAGAGCCTTACGGTTGTGGGCGGAGCAGTTGCCGTACCAGGCGGTGATATAGCCCGCCAGGATGCTCTCGATTGTGCATCTGTAGAAGTTTGTGAGTGCTTTTGGTGACAAGCCGAATTTCTTCAGCCTCCTGAGGTTGAAGAGGCGCTGCTGCGCCTTCTTCACGATGCTGTCTGTGTGAGTGGACCAATTCAGTTTGTCTGTGATGTGTATGCCGAGGAACTTAAACCTTGCTACCCTCTCCACTACTGTTCCATCGATGTGGATAGGGGGGTGTTCCCTCTGCTGTTTCCTGAAGTCCACAATCATCTCCTTAGTTTTGTTGACGTTGAGTGTGAGGTCATTTTCCTGACACCACACTCCGAGGGCCCTCACCTCCTCCCTGTAGGCCGTCTCGTCGTTGTTGGTAATCAAGCCTACCACTATTGTGTCGTCCGCAAACTTGATGATTGAGTTGGAGGCGTGCGTGGCCACGCAGTCGTGGGTGAACAGGGAGTACAGGAGAGGGCTCAGAACACACCCTTGTGGGGCCCCAGTGTTGAGGATCAGCGGGGTGGAGATGTTGTTGCCTACCCTCACCACCTGGGGGCGGCCCGTCAGGAAGTCCAGTACCCAGTTGCACAGGGCGGGGTCGAGACCCAGGGTCTCGAGCTTGATGACGAGCTTGGAGGGTACTATGGTGTGAATGAACAGCATTCTCACATAGGTATTCCTCTTGTCCAGATGGGTTAGGGCAGTGTGCAGTGTGGTTGAGATTGCATCGTCTGTGGACCTATTTGGGCGGTAAGCAAATTGGAGTGGGTCTAGGGTGTCAGGTAGGGTGGAGGTGATATGGTCCTTGGCTAGTCTCTCAAAGCACTTCATGATGACGGAAGTGAGTGCTACGGTAGTCGTTTAGCTCAGTTACCTTAGCTTTCTTGGGAACAGCAGACTGGTATAGGGATTGATTGAATATGTCCGTAAACACACCGGCCAGCTGGTCTACGCATGCTCTGAGGGCGCGGCTGGGGATGCCGTCTGGGCCTGCAGCCTTGCGAGGGTTAACACGTTTAAATGTCTTACTCACCTCGGCTGCAAGTGAAGGAGAGTCCGCATGTTTTCGTTACAGGCCGTGTCAGTGGCACTGTATTGACCTCAAAGCGTGCAAAAAAGTTATTTAGTCTGCCTGGGAGCAAGACATCCTGGTCCGTGACTGGGCTGGATTTCTTCTTGTAGTCCGTGATTGACTGTAGACCCTGCCACATGCCTCGTGTCTGAGCCGTTGAATTGAGATTCTACTTTGTCTCTGTACTGGCGCTTAGCTTGTTTGATAGCCTTGCGGAGGGAATAGCTGCACTGTTTGTGTTCGGTCATGTTACCAGTCACCTTGCCCTGATTAAAAGCAGTGGTTCGCACTTTCAGTTTCACACGAATGCTGCCATCAATCCACGGTTTCTGGTTAGGGAATGTTTTAATCGTTGCTATGGGAACGACATCTTCAACGCACGTTCTAATGAACTCGCACACCGAATCAGCGTATTTGTCAATATTGTTATCTGACGCAATACAAAACATATCCCAGTCCACGTGATGGAAGCAGTCTTGGAGTGTGGAGTCAGCTTGGTCAGACCAGCGTTGGACAGACCTCAGCGTGGGAGCTTCTTGTTTTAGTTTCTGTCTGTAGGCAGGGATCAACAAAATGGAGTCGTGGTCAGCTTTTCCGAAAGGGGGGCGGGACAGGGCCTTATATGCGTCGTGGAAGTTAGAGTAACAATGATCCAGGGTCTTTCCACCCCTGGTTGCGCAATCGATATGCTGATAAAATTTAGGGAGTCTTGTTTTCAGATTAGCCTTGTTAAAATCCCCAGCTACAATGAATGCAGCCTCCGGATAAATGGATTCCAGTTTGCAAAGAGTCAAATAAAGTTCGTTCAGAGCCATCAATGTGTCTGCTTGGGGGGGGATATATACGGCTGTGATTATAATCGAAGGGAATTCTCTTGGTAGATAATGCGGTCTACATTTGATTGTGAGGAATTCTAAATCAGGTGAACAGAAGGATTTGAGTTCTTACTGGGTGTGGGTTGAGAGAAGGCTGTTTTACACCACCAGAGAGCAGCCTCCTCCCACCAGAGGTAGAGGTGGCAGAGCTGCAGTCAATAGTAGCCTGACGAATCACCCTGAATGTAAATATGCTGCTGTATTTCATACATTGTCTGAATCTGAATCTGCAATCCTATATGTTGTTTGTGTGACTTCATTTCAAAATGAGGGGAGTGTTATGCAAAACATCATCAGCGTAGCCTAACAAATCTAACAAGAGTATCGAAGTTGACAACATGATCATGTAGATTGGCTCTGGCCCAACCCATTCGTTTCTGGGACCAATCAGAATGGTCAGAATGTGTTGCACATTCTTGAAATTGTCAGGGAGGGAGGGAGGCAAATCCAGACTGATCATGGAGAAGAAACATCTGTTGGCCGGAATGATGGGTAGCTAAGCAACAGTGAAAGGTGATCCTGGGGTCTGGGGATGGAAAATGTGGGCAGTGTGCCCTCCCACTAATGTTCTCAACCCTGACCTCTACCATTCACTAGCCACAGCAGCAACAACGGCAGAGCAGGCAGGCACTCCACTGAAAGAAGACCCATGCAGACACTCAGCCCCACAGGGTCCAACAAAGGACTTGTATCTCTGTACAAGAGATCATCATCAAAGCCTATATGCAGGACCGGCTCAGTACCTCCAGGCTGTAACTGGGCTGATATAGATTTGCATGAATAGCATTCCTACGAGTGAGACTAGTTTTAAATCAATGTCATGTATGAGCAACTGGAACATGAGCAGCAGCATGTGGAGAGGTATAAACAGATATATATATATATAACAGGTGGGTCTAATCTTGATTGGTTAAAACCACATTCCATCCAGTGTCTATTCCACAAGTTACCGCAAGCTAAATCTATGATGTTAAAATGCCTATTTACTCTGTTCCATCTGACTGCGGAATCCACCGTCTCATCAGCCCAGCAAGGCAATTTATACACTTGATGTCCACTTTAAAATGCATCTAGACATTATCTCACATTTCTTTTTCAACAGCGGAGATTTGTATAAACCTTTGTCTGTCTCTCCGGCATTTGCAACATTGTTGTAATATTCAAATTTGATCTCCAGCTGTCCCATAGTAATGAACGTTTCGGGAGTGGGGACGAGACAGACTGGCTAGGAAACGCTGCCTGTCTAAATTATGGATCAGCTGGCATCATTATTATGGATACACTGCAGTCGGAGAGTATTCAGACCACATGACAGACTGTATTTGAGGAGTTTCTTCCATTCTTCTCTGCAGATCCTCTCATGCTCTGTCAGGTTGGATGGGGAGCGTCGCTGCACAGCTATTTTCAGGTCTCTCCAGAGATGTTTGATCGGGTTCAAGTCCAGACGCTGGCTGGGCCACTCAAGGACATTGAGACTTGTCCTGAAGTCATTCCTGCGCTGTCCTGTTGGAAGATGAACCTTCACCCCAGTCTGAGGTCCTGAGCAGGTTTTCATCAAGCATCTCTGTACTTTGCTCCATTAAACTTTCTCACGCTCCTGACTAGTCTCCCAGACCCTGAAAAACATCCCCCACAGCATGATGCCGCCACCACGCTTCACCGTAGGGGTGGTATTGGCCAGGTGATGGTTGTGTCTGGTTTCCTCCAGACGTGACACTTGGCATTCAGGCCAAAAAGTTAAATCTTGGTTTCATCAGAACAGAGAATCTTGTTTATCAGTCTGAGAATCTTTTAGGTGCCTTTTAGAAAACTCCAAGCAGGCTGTCTTGTGCCTTTTACCGAGGAGTGGCTTCTGTCTGGAAACTCTACCTTAAAGGCCTGATTGGTGGAGTGCTGCAGGGATGGATGTCCTACTGGAAGGTTCTCCCATCTCCACAGCAAAAATGTATAAAAACCTGTTTCACTTTGGCATTATGGGGTATTGTGTGTAGATTCATGAGGGAATACATTTATTTAATCCATTTTAGAATAAGGCTGTAACATAAAATTTAGAAAAGTTGAAGGAGTCTGAATACTTTCTGAATGCGCACTAGATAAACCGTATGCACTGTATACAACGAAATGTCAATTGAAAACAGGTAAAACGAAACGAAGTGCAGCTAGTTTGCAGTCTTTCCAGCTTCAGTTTGAAGTGATTATGTTAGCTGTGTTGTTGGCTAGCTCCTCTGAACAACAGTGATTGTGTTAGCTGTGTTGTTGGCTAGCTCCTCTGAACAACAGTGATTGTGTTAGCTGTGTTGTTGGCAAGCTCCTCTGAACAACAGTGTCCTGACAAGTGAGCACACACTTCAGCACACACACACACACACTTCAGCACACACACACACACACACACTTCAGCACACACACACACACACACTTCAGCACACACACACACTTCAGCACACACACACACAGCTCCTCTGAACAACTTCAGCACACACACACACACACTTCAGCACACACACACACACACTTCAGCACACACACACACACACACACACACACTGTCAGCACACACACACACACACTTCAACACACACACACACACACTTCAGCACACACACACAGCACACTTCAGCACACACACACACACACTTCAGCACACACACACACACACACTCAGAACACACACACACACACTTCAGCACACACACACACAGCACACTTCAGCACACACACACAGTGATTGTGTTCAGCACACACACACAGCACACTTCAGAACACACAGTGACACACACACACACACTTCAGCACACACACACACACACACTTCAGACACACACACTGTGTCAGCACACACACACACACTTCAGCACACACACACACTTCAGCACACACACACACACACACTTCAGCACACACACACACACACACTTCAGCACACACACACACACACACACACACACTTCAGCACACACACACACTTCAGCACACACACAGTGATTCAGCACACACACACACACTTCAGCACACACACACACTTCAGCACACACACACACACACACACACACACACAGTTCAGCACACACACACACACACACTTCAGCACACACACACACACACACTTCAGCACACACACACACACACTTCAGCACACACACACACACACACTTCAGCACACACACACTTCAGCACACACACACACACACTTCAACACACACACACTTCTCCACACACACACACTTCAGTGATTGTGTTCAGCAGCAGCACACACACACACTTCAGCACACACACACACTTCAGCACACACACACACTTCAGCACACACACACACTTCAGCAGTGATTGTGTTAGCACACACACACTTCAGCGCACACACACACTTCAGCGCACACACACACTTCAGTTGTTGGCACACACACTTCAGCGCACACACAGTGATTGTGCGCACACACACACTTCAGCGCAGACACACACACACACTTCAGCACACACACTTCAGCGCAGACACACACACACACTTCAGCACACACACACACACTTCAGCACACACACACACACACACACACACTTCAGCACACACACACACACACTTCAGCACACACACACACACTCAGCACACACACACACACACTTCAGCACACACACACACACTTCAGCACACACACACACACACTTCAGCACACACACACACACTTCAGCACACACACACACACTTCAGCACACACACACACACTTCAGCACACACACACACACACTTCAGCACACACACACTTCAGCACACACACACACACACACTTCAGCACACACACACACACACTTCAGCACACACACACACACACACACACTTCAGCACACACACACACTTCAGCACACACACTTCAGCACACACACACACACACTTCACACACACACAGCACACACACACTTCAGCACACACACACACACACACTTCAGCACACACACACACACACACTTCAGCACACACACACACACACTTCAGCACACACACACACACACTTCAGCACACACACACTTCAGCACACACACACACACACACTTCAGCACACACACACACACACTTCAGCACACACACACACACACACACTTCAGCACACACACACACTTCAGCACACACACACACACACACACTTCAGCACACACTTCAGCACACACTTCAGCACACACTTCAGCACACACTTCAGCACACACTTCAGCACACACACTTCAGCACACTTCACACACACACTTCAGCACACACACTTCAGCACTTCACACACACGCACACTTCAGCACACGCACGCACACACTTCAGCGCACACGCACACGCACACTTCAGCACACACACACTTCAGCACACACACACACACACTTCAGCACACACACACACACACTTCAGCACACACACACACACACACACTTCAGCACACACACACACTTCAGCACACACACACACACACACTTCAGCACACACACACTTCAGCACACACACACACACACTTCAGCACACACACACACACACTTCAGCACACACACACACACACACACTTCAGCACACACACACACTTCAGCACACACACACACACACACACACTTCAGCACACACTTCAGCACACACTTCAGCACACACTTCAGCACACACTTCAGCACACACTTCAGCACACACACACTTCAGCACACACACTTCAGCACACACACACTTCAGCACACACACACACGCACACTTCAGCACACACACGCACACTTCAGCACACGCGCGCACACACTTCAGCGCACACGCGCGCACACACTTCAGCGCACACTTCAGCACACACTTCAGCGCACACGCGCGCACACACTTCAGCGCACACGCGCGCACACACTTCAGCGCACACGCGCGCACACACTTCAGCGCACACACGCACACACACTTCAGCGCACACGCGCACACACACTTCAGCGCACACACGCGCACACACACAGCGCACACGCGCGCACACACTTCAGCGCACACGCGCGCACACACACTTCAGCGCACACGCGCAGCACACACTTCAGCGCACACGCGCACACACACTTCAGCGCACACGCGCACACACACTTCAGCGCACACACGCGCACACACTTCAGCGCACACGCGCGCACACACTTCAGCGCACACGCGCGCACACACTTCAGCGCACACGCGCACACACACTTCAGCACGCACGCACACACTTCAGCGCACACGCGCACACACTTCAGCGCACACGCGCACACACACTTCACACACACACACGCGCACACACACTTCAGCGCACGCGCGCACACACTTCAGCGCACACGCGCGCACACACTTCAGCACGCACACACACTTCAGCAGCACGCGCACACACTTCAGCGCACACGCGCACACACTTCAGCGCACACGCGCGCACGCGCACACACTTCAGCGCACACGCGCACGCACACTTCAGCACACACTTCAGCGCACACACACACTTCAGCGCACACGCACACACTTCAGCGCACACTTCAGCGCACACGCGCGACACACACTTCAGCGCACACACTTCAGCGCACACGCGCGCACACACTTCAGCGCAGACGCACGCACACACTTCAGCGCAGACGCACGCACACTTTCAGCGCAGACGCGACGCACACACTTCAGCGCAGACACACACACACACTTCAGCGCAGACGCACGCACACACTTCAGCGCAGACGCACGCACACACTTCAGCGCAGACGCACGCACACACTTCAGCGCAGACGCACACACACACTTCAGCGCAGACGCACGCACACACTTCAGCGCAGACGCACACACACACTTCAGCGCAGACGCACACACACACACTTCAGCGCAGACGCACGCACACACTTCAGCGCAGACGCACGCACACACTTCAGCGCAGACGCACGCACACACTTTCAGCGCAGACGCACGCACACACTTCAGCGCAGACGCACGCACACACACCAGCGCAGACGCACGCACACACTTTGCAGCGCAGACGCAGACACACACTTCAGCGCAGACGCACGCACACACTTCAGCGCAGACGCACGCACACACTTCAGCGCAGACGCACACACACACACTTCAGCGCAGACGCACACACACACACTTCAGCGCAGACGCACACACACACACTTCAGCGCAGACGCACACACACACACTTCAGCGCAGACACACACACACTTCAGCGCAGACGCACACACACACTTCAGCGCAGACGCACACACACACTTCAGCGCAGACGCACACACACACTTCAGCGCAGACACACACACACACACTTCAGCGCAGACGCACACACACACTTCAGCGCAGACGCACACACACACTTCAGCGCAGACGCACACACACACTTCAGCGCAGACGCACACACACTTCAGCGCAGACGCACACACACACTTCAGCGCAGACGCACACACACACTTCAGCGCAGACGCACACACACACTTCAGCGCAGACGCACACACACACTTCAGCGCAGACGCACACACACACTTCAGCGCAGACACACACACACTTCAGCGCAGCGCAGACGCACACACACACTTCAGCGCAGACGCACACACACACTTCAGCGCAGACGCACGCACACACACTTCAGCGCAGACGCACGCACACACTTCAGCGCAGACGCACGCACACACTTCAGCGCAGACGCACGCACACACTTCAGCGCAGACGCACGCACACACTTCAGCGCAGACGCACACACACACTTCAGCGCAGACGCACGCACACACTTCAGCGCAGACGCACGCACACACTTCAGCGCAGACGCACGCACACACTTCAGCGCAGACGCACGCACACACTTCAGCGCGCACGCACACACTTCAGCGCAGACGCACGCACACACTTCAGCGCAGACACACACTTCAGCGCAGACGCACACACTTCAGCGCAGACGCACACACTTCAGCGCAGACGCACACACTTCAGCGCAGACACACACTTCAGCGCAGACGCACACACTTCAGCGCAGACGCACACACACACTTCAGCGCAGACACACACACACTTCAGCGCAAACACACACACACACTTCAGCGCAAACACACACACTTCAGCGCACTTCAACACACACACTTCAGCGCAGACGCACACACACACTTCAGCGCAGACGCACACACACACTTCAGCGCAGACGCACACACACACTTCAGCGCAGACACACACACACTTCAGCGCAGACGCACACACACACTTCAGCGCAGACGCACGCACACACTTCAGCGCAGACGCACGCACACACTTCAGCGCAGACACGCACACACACACTTCAGCGCAGACACGCACACACTTCAGCGCAGACGCACGCACACACTTCAGCGCAGACGCACACACACTTCAGCGCAGACGCACACACACACACTTCAGCGCAGACACACGCACACACTTCAGCGCAGACGCACGCACACACTTCAGCGCAGACGCAGCACACACTTCAGCGCAGACACACACACTTCAGCGCAGACGCACACACACACTTTCAGCGCAAACACACACACTTCAGCGCAAACACACACACTTCAGCGCAGACGCACACACTTCAGCGCAACACACACACACACTTCAGCGCAGACACACACACACACACACTTCAGCGCAGACACACACACACACACACTTCAGCGCAGACACACACACACACACTTCAGCGCAGACACACAACACACACACACACACACACACACACTTCAGCGCACACACACACTTCAGCGCAGACACACACACACACTTCAGCGCAGACACACACACACACACACTCAGCGCAGACACACACACACACACACTTCAGCGCACACACACACTTCAGCACACACACACACACTTCAGCGCACACACACACACTTCAGCGCACACACACACACACTTCAGCGCGCACACACTTCACACACACACTTCAGCACACACACTTCAGCGCACACACACACACACACACTTCAGCGCAGACACACACACACACACTTCAGCGCAGACACACACACACACACTTCAGCGCAGACACACACACACTTCAGCGCAGCACACACACACTCCAGCGCAGACACACACACACACACACACTTCAGTGCAGACACACACACTTCAGTGCAGACACACACACACACTTCAGTGCAGACACACACACACACACTTCAGTGCAGACACACACACACACACACACTTCAGTGCAGACACACACACACACACACTTCAGTGCAGACAGACACACACACACACTTCAGTGCAGACACACACACACACACTTCAGTGCAGACACACACACACTTCAGTGCAGACACACACACACACACGCAGCACACACACACACACACACTTCAGCGCAGACACACACACACTTCAGCGCAGACACACACACACACACACTTCAGCGCAGACACACACACACTTCAGCGCAGACACACACACTTCAGCGCAGACACACACACACACACTTCAGCGCAGACACACACACACACACTTCAGGCGCGACACACACACACACACACACACACACACTTCAGCGCAGACACACACACACTTCAGCGCAGACACACACACACACACACACACTTCAGCGCACACACACACACACACACACTTCAGCGCAGACACACACACACACACACTTCAGCGCAGACACACACACTTCAGCGCAGACACACACACTTCAGCGCACACACACACACACACACACACACACACACACACTTCAGCGCAGACACACACACACACACTTCAGCGCAGACACACACACACACACTTCAGCGCAGACACACACACACTTCAGCGCAGACACACACACACACACTTCAGCGCAGACACACACACACACACTTCAGCGCAGACACACACACACACACTTCAGCGCAGACACACACACACACACACTTCAGCGCAGACACACACACACACACACACACTTCAGCGCAGACACACACACACACACTTCACACACACACACACACTTCAGCGCAGACACACACACACACTTCAGCGCAGACACACACACACACACACACACTTCAGCGCAGACACACACACACACACACACACTTCAGCGCAGACACACACACACACACACACTTCAGCGCACACACACACACACACACACTTCAGCGCAGACACACACACACACTTCAGCGCACACACACACACACACACTTCAGCGCAGACACACACACACTTCAGCGCAGACACACACACTTCAGCGCAGACACACACACACACACTTCAGCGCAGACACACACACACTTCAGCGCAGACACACACACACACACTTCAGCGCAGAGACACACACACTTCAGCGCACACACACACTTCAGCGCAGACACACACACTTCAGCGCAGACACACACACACACTTCAGCGCACACACACACACACACACACTTCAGCGCAGACACACACACACACACTTCAGCGCACACACACACACTTCAGCGCAGACACACACACACACACTTCAGCGCAGACACACACACACACTTCAGCGCAGACACACACACTTCAGCACACACACACACTTCAGCGCAGACACACACACACACACACTTCAGCGCAGACACACACACACACACTTCAGCGCAGACACACACACACACACACACACACTTCAGCGCAGACACACACACACACACTTCAGCGCAGACACACACACACACACTTCAGCGCAGACACACACCACACACTTCAGCGCAGACACACACACACACACTTCAGCGCACACACACACACAGCGCAGACACACACTTCAGCGCACACACACTTCAGCGCACACACACACTTCAGCGCACACACACACACACACACACACTTCAGCGCAGACACACACACACACACTTCAGCGCAGACACACACACACACACACTTCAGCGCAGACACACACACACACACACTTCAGCGCAGACACACACACACACTTCAGCGCAGACACACACACACACACACACTTCAGCGCAGACACACACACACACACTTCAGCGCAGACACACACACACACACTTCAGCGCAGACACACACACACACTTCAGCGCAGACACACACACACACTTCAGCGCACACACACACACTTCAGCGCAGACACACACACTTCAGCGCAGACACACACACACACTTCAGCGCACACACACACACACTTCAGCGCAGACACACACACACTTCAGCGCACACACACACACACACTTCAGCGCAGACACACACACACTTCAGCGCAGACACACACTTCAGCGCAGACACACACTTCAGCGCAGACACACACTTCAGCGCACACACACTTCAGCGCACACACACACACACTTCAGCGCGCAGACACACTTCAGCGCACACACACACACACACACTTCAGCGCAGACACACACACACTTCAGCGCAGACACACACACACTTCAGCGCACACACACACACTTCAGCGCGCACACACACACTTCAGCGCACACACACACACACACACACTTCAGCGCAGACACACACACACACACACACTTCAGCGCACACACACACACACACTTCAGCGCAGACACACACACACACACACTTCAGCGCAGACACACACACACACACTTCAGCGCAGCGCAGACACACACACACACACACTTCAGCGCACACACACACACACACACACTTCAGCGCACACACACACTTCAGCGCACACACACACTTCACACACACACACTTCAGCGCAGACACACACACACACACTTCAGCGCAGACACACACACACTTCAGCGCAGACACACACACACACTTCAGCGCACACACTTCAGCACACACACACACACACACACACACTTCAGCGCAGACACACACACACACACACTTCAGCGCAGACACACACACACACTTCAGCGCAGACACACACACACACTTCAGCGCAGACACACACACACACTTCAGCGCAGACACACACACACACTTCAGCGCACACTTCACACACACACTTCAGCGCACACACACTTCAGCGCAGACACACACACTTCAGCGCACACACACACACTTCAGCGCAGACACACACTTCAGCGCAGACACACACACACACTTCAGCGCACACACACACACACTTCAGCGCACACACACACACACTTCAGCGCAGACACACACACACTTCAGCGCAGACACACACACACTTCAGCGCAGACACACACACACTTCAGCGCAGACACACACACACACTTCAGCGCAGACACACACACACTTCAGCGCAGACACACTTCAGCGCAGACACACACTTCAGCGCAGACACACACTTCAGCGCACACACACACACACACACTTCAGCGCAGACACACACTTCAGCGCAGACACACACACACACACTTCAGCGCACACACACTTCAGCGCAGACACACACACACTTCAGCGCGCAGCACAGACACACACTTCAGCGCAGACGCACACACACACACACACTTCAGCGCAGACACACACACACACACACACACACTTCAGCGCAGACTTCACACACACACACACACACACTTCAGCGACACACACACACACTTCAGCGCACACACACACTTCAGCGCAGACACACACACACTTCAGCGCAGACACACACACACTTCAGCGCAGACACACACACACACACACTTCAGCGCAGACACACACACACACACACTTCAGCGCAGACACACACACACACACTTCAGCGCAGACACACACACACACTTCAGCGCAGACACACACACACTTCAGCGCAGACACACACACACACACACTTCAGCGCAGCGCAGACACACACACACACACACTTCAGCGCAGACACACACACACACACACTTCAGCGCACACACACACACACTTCAGCGCAGACACACACACACACACACTTCAGCGCAGACACACACCTTCAGCGCAGACACACACTTCACACACACACACTTCAGCGCAGACACACACACACACACACTTCAGCGCACACACACACACACACACACTTCAGCGCAGACACACACACACTTCAGCGCAGAGACACACACACACTTCAGCGCAGACACACACACACTTCAGCGCAGACACACACACACTTCAGCGCAGACACACACACTTCAGCGCAGACACACACACACACTTCAGCGCAGACACACACACTTCAGCGCAGACACACACACTTCAGCGCAGACACACACACTTCACACACACTTCAGCGCTTCAGCGCACACACACACACACTTCAGCGCAGACACACACACTTCAGCGCAGACACACACACTTCAGCGCAGACACACACACTTCAGCGCAGACACACACACTTCAGCGCACACACACACTTCAGCGCAGACACACACACACACACACACTTCAGCGCAGACACACAGCGCAGCACACACACTTCAGCGCAGACACACACTTCAGCGCAGCACACACACACTTCAGCGCAGACACACACACTTCAGCGCAGACACACACACACCTTCAGCGCAGACACACACACACACTTCAGCGCAGACACACACACACACACTTCAGCGCAGACACACACACACACTTCAGCGCAGACACACACACACACTTCAGCGCACACACACACACACACTTCAGCGCAGACACACACACACACACTTCAGCGCAGACACACACACACACTTCAGCGCAGACACACACACACACACACTTCAGCGCAGACACACACACACACACACTTCAGCGCAGACACACACACACACTTCAGCGCAGACACACACACACTTCAGCGCAGACACACACACACACACACACACACACTTCAGCGCAGACACACACACACACACACTTCAGCGCAGACACACACACACACACACACACACACACACTTCAGCGCAGACACACACACACACTTCAGCGCAGACACACACACACACTTCAGCGCAGACACACACACACACTTCAGCGCAGACACACACACACACACACACTTCAGCACACACACACTTCAGCGCAGACACACACACACACTTCAGCGCAGACACACACACACCACTTCAGCGCAGACACACACTTCAGCGCAGACACACACACACACACACTTCAGCAGACACACACACACACTTCAGCGCACACACACACACACACACACACACTTCAGCGCACACACACACACACACTTCAGCGCAGACACACACACACACTTCAGCGCACACACACACACACACACTTCAGCGCAGACACACACACACACTTCAGCGCAGACACACACACACACTTCAGCGCAGACACACACACACACACACACTTCAGCGCACACACACTTCAGCGCAGACACACACACACACTTCAGCGCACACACACACACACACACACACACACTTCAGCGCAGACACACACACACACACTTCAGCGCAGACACACACACACACTTCAGCGCAGACACACACACACACTTCAGCGCAGACACACACACACACTTCAGCGCAGACACACACACACACACTTCAGCGCACACACACACACACACACTTCAGCGCAGACACACACACACACTTCAGCGCAGACACACACACACACTTCAGCGCAGACACACACACACACACACTTCAGCGCACACACACTTCAGCGCAGACACACACACACACACTTCAGCGCAGACACACACACACACACACTTCAGCGCACACACACACACACACACTTCAGCGCAGACACACACACACACTTCAGCGCAGACACACACACACACACTTCAGCGCAGACACACACACACACTTCAGCGCAGACACACACACACACTTCAGCGCAGACACACACACACACTTCAGCGCAGACACACACACACACTTCAGCGCAGACACACACACACTTCAGCGCAGACACACACACACACACACTTCAGCGCACACACACACTTCAGCGCACACACACACACACTTCAGCGCACACACACACACACACACACTTCAGCGCAGACACACACACACACACACTTCAGCGCAGACACACACACACACACTTCAGCGCACACACACACACACTTCAGCGCGACACACACACACACTTCAGCGCAGACACACACACAGACACTTCAGCGCACACACACACACACACTTCAGCGCAGACACACACACACACTTCACACACACACACACTTCAGCGCAGACACACACACACACACACACACACTTCAGCGCAGACACACACACACACACACACTTCAGCGCAGACACACACACACACACACACACTTCAGCGCACACACACACACACACTTCAGCGCAGACACACACACACACACACTTCAGCGCAGACACACACACACACACTTCAGCGCAGACACACACACACACTTCAGCGCAGACACACACACACACACTTCAGCGCAGACACACACACACACACACTTCAGCGCAGCACACACACACACACACTTCAGCGCGCACACACACTTCAGCGCACACACACACAGCTTCAGCGCAGACACACACACTTCAGCGCACACTTCACACACACACACACTTCAGCGCAGACACACACACACACACACACTTCAGCGCAGCACACACACACACACACTTCAGCGCAGACACACACACACACTTCAGCGACACACACACACTTCAGCGCAGACACACACTTCAGCGCACACACACACACACTTCAGCGCAGACACACACTTCAGCGCAGACACACACTTCAGCGCACACACACTTCAGCGCAGACACACACTTCAGCGCAGACACACACTTCAGCGCAGACACACACTTCAGCGCAGACACACACTTCAGCGCAGACACACACTTCAGCGCAGACACACACTTCAGCGCAGACACACACTTCAGCGCAGACACACACTTCAGCGCAGACACACACTTCAGCGCAGACACACACTTCACACACACTTCAGCGCAGACACACACTTCAGCGCAGACACACACTTCAGCGCAGACACACACACACACACACTTCAGCGCAGACACACACTTCAGCGCAGACACACACTTCAGCGCAGACACACACTTCAGCGCAGACACACACTTCAGCGCAGACACACACTTCAGCGCAGACACACACTTCAGCGCAGACACACACTTCAGGCGCGCACACACTTCAGCGCAGACACACACACTTCAGCGCAGACACACACTTCAGCGCAGACACACACTTCAGCGCAGACACACACTTCAGCGCAGACACACACTTCAGCGCAGACACACACTTCAGCGCAGACACACACTTCAGCGCACACACACACACACTTCAGCGCAGACACACACTTCAGCGCAGACACACACTTCAGCGCAGACACACACTTCAGGCGCGCAGACACACACTTCAGCGCAGACACACACTTCAGCGCAGACACACACTTCAGCGCAGACACACTTCAGCGCAGACACACACTTCAGCGCAGACACACACTTCAGCGCAGACACACACTTCAGCGCAGACACACTTCAGCGCAGACACACACACTTCACACACACTTCAGCGCAGACACACACTTCAGCGCAGACACACACTTCAGCGCAGACACACAGCGCAGACACACACTTCAGCGCAGACACACAGCGCAGACACACACTTCAGCGCAGACACACACTTCAGCGCAGACACACACTTCAGCGCAGACACACACTTCAGCGCAGACACACACTTCAGCGCAGACACACACACACTTCAGCGCGCACACTTCACACACACTTCAGCGCAGACACACACTTCAGCGCAGACACACACTTCAGCGCAGACACACACTTCAGCGCAGACACACACTTCAGCGCGCAGACACACACTTCAGCGCAGACACACACTTCAGCGCGCAGACACACACTTCAGCGCAGACACACACTTCAGCGCGCAGACACACACTTCAGCGCAGACACACACTTCAGCGCAGACACACACTTCAGCGCAGACACACACTTCAGCGCAGACACACACTTCAGCGCAGACACACACTTCAGCGCAGACACACTTCAGCGCAGACACACACTTCAGCGCAGACACACACTTCAGCGCACACACACACTTCAGCGCAGACACACACTTCAGCGCAGACACACACTTCAGCGCAGACACACACTTCAGCGCACACACACACACACTTCAGCGCAGACACACACTTCAGCGCAGACACACACTTCAGCGCAGACACACACTTCAGCGCAGACACACACTTCAGCGCAGACACACACTTCAGCGCGGACACACACACTTCAGCGCAGACACACACTTCAGCGCAGACACACACACTTCAGCGCAGACACACACTTCAGCGCAGACACACACTTCAGCGCAGACACACACTTCAGCGCAGACACACACTTCAGCGCAGACACACACTTCAGCGCAGACACACTTCAGCGCAGACACACACTTCAGCGCAGACACACACTTCAGCGCAGACACACACACACACACTTCAGCGCAGACACACACTTCAGCGCAGACACACACTTCAGCGCAGACACACACACACACACTTCAGCGCAGACACACACACACACACTTCAGCGCAGACACACACACACACACTTCAGCGCAGACACACACACACACACTTCAGCGCAGACACACACTTCAGGCGCGCACACACACACACACACACACACTTCAGCGCAGACACACACACACACACACTTCAGCGCAGACACACACACACACACACTTCAGCGCAGACACACACACACACACTTCAGCGCAGACACACACACACACTTCAGCGCAGACACACACACACACACACACTTCAGCGCAGACACACACTTCAGCGCACACACACACACTTCAGCGCAGACACACACACACACACTTCAGGCAGCGCACACACACACACACACTTCAGCGCAGACACACACACACACACTTCAGCGCAGACACACACACACACTTCAGCGCAGACACACACACACACTTCAGCGCAGACACACACACACACTTCAGCGCAGACACACACACACACTTCAGCGCAGACACACACACACACACTTCAGCGCAGACACACACACACACTTCAGCGCAGACACACACACACACTTCAGCGCAGACACACACACACACACTTCAGCGCGCACACACACTTCACACACACACACTTCAGCGCAGACACACACACACACTTCAGCGCAGACACACACACACTTCAGCGCAGACACACACACACACTTCAGCGCAGACACACACACACACTTCAGCGCAGACACACACACACACTTCAGCGCACACACACACACACTTCAGCGCAGACACACACACACACTTCAGCGCGACACACACACACACACACTTCAGCGCAGACACACACACACACTTCAGCGCAGACCTTCAGCGCAGACACACACACACACACTTCAGCGCAGACACACACACACACACTTCAGCGCAGACACACACACACACTTCAGCGCAGACACACACACACACACTTCAGCGCAGACACACACACACACTTCAGCGCAGACACACACACACACACACACTTCAGCGCGCACACACACACACACTTCAGCGCACACACACACACACACTTCAGCGCAGACACACACACACACACTTCAGCGCACACACACACACACTTCAGCGCAGACACACACACACACTTCAGCGCACACACACACACACACACACACTTCAGCGCAGACACACACACACACACTTCAGCGCAGACACACACACACACACTTCAGCGCAGACACACACACACACACTTCAGCGCAGACACACACACACACACACTTCAGCGCAGACACACACACACTTCAGCGCAGACACACACACACACACTTCAGCGCAGACACACACACACACACTTCAGCGCAGACACACACACACTTCAGCGCGCACACACACACACACTTCAGCGCAGACACACACACACACTTCAGCGCGCAGACACACACACACACACTTCAGCGCAGACACACACACACACACACACACACTTCAGCGCAGACACACACACACACACTTCAGCGCAGACACACACACACACACTTCAGCGCGACACACACACACACTTCAGCGCAGACACACACACACACACTTCAGCGCAGACACACACACACACTTCAGCGCAGACACACACACACACACTTCAGCGCAGACACACACACACACACACTTCAGCGCACACACACACACACACACTTCAGCGCAGACACACACACACACACTTCAGCGCAGACACACACACACACACACTTCAGCGCAGACACACACACACACACACACACACTTCAGCGCAGACACACACACACACACTTCAGCGCAGACACACACACACTTCAGCGCAGACGCAGACACACACACACACACTTCAGCGCAGACATCTGTCCATAGGAGTGAGTACGTGGATGTGACATGGAAAGCATGTGAAGAGGTAACACCTGGCACCAGCTGGTGTTGTTAAAAGGCACCCATCCTGGCAGCAGGAACGGCTAAAGACAGAGGAGATGACCCCTCTCCCCAGCTCCCCGGGAGAGCACAGGAGACATTGCCAGCCTGTCGACCCAGTCACACTGAGTCACCCCGTCTTGCATGTTCTCTTCCTTCCCCTGCTTCCATTACAGGGCTCACATAGGAGACATGTTGGCCTGTCCACCCACTCAGTCAGTCTCTATGCTCCAATTCACTGTTACAGTAACAAGTGTTTAACAGGAGGGTACCAGGCATCTCAATGTCAATGCTTTGGTTTGCTGTGGTATAACTGTAGACGAAAGTCCATAACCCCAAGGTAACAAACTACAAAACAGCAACAATACAAAAACTGCATGCACTAGTACGCATGAGATATTGCAATGCCTCTGACAAAAACAACACACACTAGAGGTCGACTGATTAATCGGAATGGCTGATTAATTAGGGCCGATTTCAAGTTGTTTTCATAACAATCGGGAAATCGGTATTTTTGGACGCGGATTTTTTAATATTTTTTAAATACCTTTATTTAACTAGTCCAACGCAATAACGACCTGCCTCTCTCGTTGCACTCCACAAGGAGACTGCCTGTTACGTGAATGCAGTAAGCCAAGGTAAGTTGCTAGCTAGCATTAAACTTATCTTATAAAAAACAATCAATCATAATCACTAGTGAACTACACATGGTTGATGATATTACTAGATATTATCTAGCGTGTCCTGCGTTGCATATAATCTGATTGAGCATAGGAGCATACAAGTATCTAAGTATCTGACTGAGCGGTGGTAGGCAGAAGCAGGTGCGTAAACATTCATTCAAACAGCACTTTCATGCGTTTTGCCAGCAGCTCTTCATTGTGCTTCAAGCATTGCACGGTTTATGACTTCAAGCCTATCAACTCCGGATGTGTGTAACCGAAGTGAAATGGCTGGCAAGTTAGCACGCGCTAATTGTCTGTGTTGCTGGTTCGAGCCCAGGGAGGAGCGAGGAGAGGGACGGAAGCTATACTGTTACACTGGCAATACTAAAGTGTCTATAAGAACATCCAATAGTCAAAGGTTAATGAAATACAAATGGTATAGAGGGAAATAGTCCGATAATTCCTATAACTACAACCTAAAACTTCTTACCTGGGAATATTGAAGACTCATGTTAAAAGGAACCACCAGCTTTCATATGTTCTCATGTTCTGAGCAAGGAACTTAAACATTAGCTTTCTTACATAGCACATATTGCACTTTTACTTTCTTCTCCAACACTTTGTTTTTGCATTATTTAACCCAAATTGAAAATGTTTCATTATTTACTTGAGGCTAAATTGATTTTATTGATGTATTAAGTTAAAATAAATGTTCATTCAGTATTGTTGTAATTGTCATTATTACAAATACATTAATAAATCGGCATCAGCTTTATTGGTCCTCCAATAATCGGTATCGGTATTGAAAAATCATAATCGGTCGACCTCTAACATACATACATCTAATTGGCACATCAAATTATTGTGCTTTATAAGACAGTCACTAGGTGTTTCAGAGAGTTGCAGCCTCATCTGAATGTCCCACAGCAGGGGGTGAGATAGATTTAAACACAGACGAAATGCCAGAGATGTTTTACTATCACAGTAAATGAACAGGGAGGGCATTACTAACCCCTGTTCCCAACTGGCAGGATGTGATATACAACGTTTCTGTCTAGGGAGAGGGGGACGTGAAGAGGCATAACATGACTCTGTACCAGGGCTGCTCTCAGCTCTCGCTAGCAAGGCTATGGAACACACACAGCACACCCATGCAGAATCAATGACCTGGTAGCAAGTACATCAGATGGCTAGGTTGGTGGATCAGTAGACCTACATCACAGGAGGTTGGTTGGTGGACAGGCTTGTGGCAATGGCTGGAGTGGAATAAGTAGAATGGTATCAAACATAGTTTCCAGGTGTTTGATGCCATTCCATTAGCTCAGTTCTGGACATTATTATGAGCTGTTCTCCAGTCAGCAGCCTCCTGTGGCCTACGTCAAGTACGAGTCAGCATGATTGAGCCATAGATGAACAGGAGGATGTGAAAATAATCCATCTCCATCCTGTCATCAGAAAGCATGTCAGTGCTAATGGCAGAAATTACAAGGCAAGAAACTAGTGTTCTACAAATGTTCATACTGTTTCTGTACCATACCGGGATACGGCGTTACCAGAAGTGCATACAAAAGGCACTATTTCAAATTTATATTGCAAATAAGAAACAGTGACACACAAAATTATTTAGGCAACAGAGATCTTGATCCTGGAGGGGATTGAATCTCTGCTGTAAACAAGAAGCTTGATCTTGACAGCTAGAAAGTTAGCAAACCAAATGCATAGCTGAAGCTGGATATAATTGGACATATCTGAGATTTCTTATAGTTATACTTAACTTCTTGTTATAACCAGTGGAGTAGAACTTTTATTTTTTAAAGGTATTGAAAATCATGCCATCTGGATTTCTAAAATATCGTGGTTTACGGTTTATCACCCAAGCCTAGACTGCAGCATAAAGAAGGGGAGGACAGCCAGGCAGTCTGTCTGCCAGGGGAAAGCGTTTCACCCTCCTGGCAAAGGGGAAAGCGTTTCACCCTCCTGGCAAAGGGGAAAGCGTTTCACCCTCCTGGCAAAGGGGAAAGCGTTTCACCCTCCTGGCAAAGGGGAAAGCGTTTCACCCTCCTGGCAAAGGGGATAGCGTTTCACCCTCCTGGCAAAGGGGAAAGCGTTTCACCCTCCTGGCAAAGGGGAAAGCGTTTCACCTTCCTGGCTTGTCCCCATGCCCTGGAATGGAGAATGAGCCTGTTGGTCTGTATTCAACAGCCACACTACACCATGCTGCAAGACATACTTTCCACTCCCCTGTCACGATACAGAAACACCCCACCAAAGCAGCTGTGCGGGGTACAATAATACTAGTGACCAGGACAGAAGCCAGAGAGAGAGGGCCACGGAAGAGTAAGGGGAGTTTAGGTAAACTTCCACTAGATCCCAAATGTTAGAAACCAAAGACTTCAGTTTCTCTCAAGCATATGCTAGCTCAGATTTCAAAAGCTGTTCGCGGAATAATCATAAAGAAAAATCATTTCCTTGGACAGGTGACAACAAGTTCCCCTCGTTATCAGCTGTGAGGCTTAGTTCAGAGGATGTTCATTGCTGTTCCATAGAGATCACTTCCACTCTGTGCGGACAGGATCTTTTTGTCCTGCACTAAAAGTTGACCCAAGGAAGAGTAGCCGCTAAATTGGGGATCCTAATAAATACTACATCTATAGAATGAGGAACTCAACTGATGGTCTCAGAACAGTTAAACCTACACCTTCTGTTTCCGTTGGATTATGGATTGGCCTTTCAACATGACAAACTTGAAAAAGCTGCTAATTCTTGACTAAATGGACACTGACTGTCCCCAAATTCCCACCACAACGTCAAGCCACCACGACATCAAGTAGGAGACATTTTATTATGAGAACAACAAACCAATGATTAATCTGCTAATGAAGCAGGCCTAATAGAGAGAGCCTAGATTAGTACCAAAAACAACATAGCATGGAACTGGCTGATACTATGAAACACCAGCAGATAAATGAGGCTCCATTAAAATTCTAGAATGACATAATTCAGTCACTACTTCTATGGGCTTACATTGGCCTACTTCCTTCTGCTACAGTGGCTGAAGTGAAAGACAAACTCACTTCTTCTGCAGATCATGCAGGCTCTGCTCAGCCCTCTGTAGTCCATCCAGGTCTGTCATCATCTTCTTCATGTGGTCCTTGGAGTAACGGTTCTGGATGTAGGCGAACCAGCAGCCTCCAATGCCGATCACTATGGACACCACCAGTATGAAGTCCTTCAGGTGGTTATGTCTATTCACTGGGGAGAGAGGAAAGTGTTCGGTTAAATGGATACTTCAGGATTTTGGCAAAGAAGCCCTTTAATTTACTTACCCTAGCATTAGCGCAATGCCTGGAAGTCTAAGGTAACTGTTAGCATTGGCTCGTGAAACTACCTCCATCTTCCTTCATACTGGATGCAGACAAACAGACCATTTGATCTGACTCTGGTTAAGTAGATAAAGGGCTTCATTGCCTAAATTGCATCCCTTTAAAGAATAGCACACATTGTATGGCGGCAACGTTTTCAGATTGTCCCTTCATCCAGAGAACTCAATAGTGGTGAACTGATGATGTGAAAATGTGAAACTGAACGAATTCAAGTCATGATACTGTACTGTAGCGAGGTCTGTCCAATAGTAGTGTGTGTGTGTGTGTGTGTGTGGGGGGGGCACCAGGCCAAAAGAACCAGATAAAAGGCAGATTAACACACTATTTCAGTCTGCTAAAAGATGCTGAGGAACACGTTGAGAACACGTTGAGAACACAAGGACATGGGAGTTTACATTTACATAAGGCAACGAATCAAACCCCCAGTCCTGACAGCCACCGTCTCACCCTTCCTGTCCTCTGAGGGATTGACTCGGTCCGGGAAAGAGAGGTGTGAATGTACTCTGTCATAATGTTGCCATCCTAAGGGATCCAGAACAGTCCCATTCCTCAGTCACCGACAGCACGCCAGCCAGGCAGGCAGCAACTAACCCTCGTGTAAAATTAGCCACAACGCCTTAGACACGATCCATCATCCTTAAAGCACAGAGAGACAAAGGATTACAATGCCCATTCTCTTAAAGCTGTGAGCCACCGTAGGGCCTGGAAAGGGATAAGATCTACACAAACACATAGCATAACCTATTAGCAAACACAGCGCTTATTTCCTGGAGTGAAACAAAAGAGGACGTGGAGTGTCAGCTAAAGTCTGGGCCTGGCATCCCTCTCTATACAGGCTCAGAGGGCGTGCCAACTTACAAACAAGCCTTACACACTAAGCTCTCTCTGCTGGCTGTTACTGACATGGAACAAAGACCTCCCTCCATCTCGTAGAAAAACCACATCCCCCTGACACAAGGCTCCCTTTAATGTCACCGACATAGGGTAATGTGCTCATCATTAGGCAAACAATATTTACTTGCCCTCAGTCATGAATCAAGAGCTCTGTGTGGGCTCTTGTAGCCTTGCCTACACAATTCAGTACAAACACAGTTGGTCATTGACAGTGGAACTTGGCCGGATAGTGGTGAATGACTAGACTGGTGTCGGGCCAAAGATACAGCAACCAGGAAAAGCATACGAGGGGGAACTAGCTGGGCTATACAGTTCTAGGGCAGGCGTCCCCAAATACAGTCAGCTGTGGACATTTCTTTCAGCGGATTATCGGGGGCGGAAGATAGTTATAAATCATTTGTACACTGCAAATGGACCGCAACAAACCCAAACAGATATGGTATTTGACAAAAACAGAATCATTTTAACGTTGACTACATTGGGATATCATCACATAAGCCTCTATTTAGGCGTGGGAATAATTGGGAACAGATTGTAAATTAAAAATCACTTTGAGCTGATTTCCTTTTGATTTTAAAGTTATGTCCAACAAACATTTGTTTATTTTTTGATTTACTGAGAGAAATTGGAGGCAAAATAAAAATCACTTGTGGGAAAAATTTGTCCCGCGGTCTGCCTATATGGGAACAATGTACTAGGGCTTCCTATAGTAGCAGTACAGCAGAGCTGTGTGTCTCTGGTCTGACAGAAGAGAGATAGCAGGGTTCATAATATTATTAATGATCTAATATACACTACATGACCAAAAGTATGTGGACACCAGCTCGTCAAACATCTCATTCCAAAATCATGGGCATTAATATGGAGTTGGTCAGCACTTTTCTGTGAAGGCTTTCCACTATATGTTGGAATACCAATTCAGCCACAAGAGCAGTAGTGAGGTCCGGCACCGATGTTGGGCGATTAAGCCTGGCTCGCAGTCGGGGGTTCCAATTCATCCCAAAGGTGGGGTTGAGGTCAGGGCTCTGTGTAGGCCAGTCAAGTTCTTCCACACCAATCTCAACAAACCATTTCTGTATGATCCCCATTTTGTGCACACGGGCACTTTCATGCTGAAACAGGAAAGAGCCTTCCCCAAACTGTTGACAAAGTTGGGAGCACAGAATTGTCCAGAATGTAATTGTATGCTGTAGCGTTAAGATTTCCCTTCACTGGAACGAAAGTTCCAATCCTGAACCATGAAAAACAGCACCAGACCATGATTCCTCATCCACCGAACTTGACTGTTAGCACTATGCATTCAGGCAGGTAGCGTTATCCTGGCATCCGCCAAAATGTAATGTAAGATATGTAAACATTATTAAAGTGGAAGATTCTGGAGCGGTACCTGAGACCGCGTTTTCCATCAACACCAAATGATGGAATGTTGTCGCATCCCTCCAATAGAGTTCCAGACAATCTACGCCAAGGCACATTGAAGCTGTTCTGGTGGCCCAACACCCTATTAAGACACTGTTGGTGTTTCCTTTATTTTGGTAGTTACAGTGCCTTCAGAAAGTATTCAGACCCATTGACTTTTCCACATTTTTTTATGTTACAGCCTTATTCTAAAAAGGATTACATTTTATTTTTTCCTTCAACAATCTACACACATTACCCCATAATGACAACACAAAAACAGGATTTTTGAAATATGACAATTACAATAATATTCAGACCCTTTACTCAGTACTTTGTTGAAGCACCTTTGGCAGAAATTAGTCTCGAGTCTTCTTGGTTGTGACACTACAAGCTTGGCACACCTGTATTTTGAATTTCTTCTTTGCAGATCCTCTCAAGCTCTGTCAGGTTGGATGGGGAGCTTTGCTGTACAGCTATTTTCAGGTCTCTCCAGAGATGTTCGATCAGGTTCAAGTCCGGGCTCTGGCTGGGCCACTCAAGGACATTCAGAGACTTGTCTCAAAGCCATTCCTGTGTTGTCTTGGCTGTGTGCTTAGGGTTGTTGTCCTGTTGGAAGATGAACCTTTACCCCGGTCTGAGGTCCTGAGCGCTCTGGAGAATCAAGGATCCCTTTGTACTTTGCTCTGTTCATCTTTCCCTCAATCCTGACTAGTCTCCCAGTCCCTGCCACTGAAAAGCATCCCCACAGCAATATGCTACCATCACCATGCTTCACCGTAGGGGTGGTGCCAGGTTTCCTTCAGACGTGACGCTTGGAATTAATGTCAAAGAGTTCAATCCTGGTTTCATCAGACCAGATAATCTTGTTTCTCATGGTCTGAGAGACTTTAGGTGCTTTACGACAAACTCCAAGCGGGCTGTCATGAGACTTTTACTGAGGAGTGGCTTCCATCTGGCCACTCTACCACAAAGGCCTGATTGGTGGAGTGCTGCAGAGATGGGAGAACCTTCCAGAAGGACTACCATCTCCACAGAGGAACTCCGGAGCTCTGTCAGAGTTACCATCGGGTTCTTGGTCAACTCCCTGACCAACACCCTTCTCCCCTGATTGCTCAGTTTGACCAGGCAGCCAACTCTAGGAAGAGTCTTAGAAGTTCCAAACTTCTTCCATTTTAGAATGATGGAGGCCACTGTGTTCTTAGGGACCTTTAATGCTGCAGACATTTTTTGGTACCCTTCTCCAGATCTGTGCTTCAACACAATCCTGTCTCGGAGCTCTATGGACAATTCCTTCAACCTCATGGCTTGGTTTTTGCTCTGAGGTGCACTGTCAACTTTGGGACCTTATTTGCAGCCCCATAACCTGATCAACTTTGCAGCCCCAGAATGTGAGCCATCAGGTTCTCCCACTCTGGTACGATTCCCAGACAGGTGTGTGCCTTTCCAAGTCATGTCCAATTAATTGAATTTACCACATGTGGACTCCAATCAAGTTGTAGAAACATTTCAATGATGATCAATGGAAACAGGATGCACCTGAGCTCAATTTCAAGTCTCATAGCAAAGGGTTTGAATACTTATTAGAATTTGATTTTACATTTTAATACATTTGCTAAAATGTATAAAATCCCGTTTTCACTTTGTCATTATAGGGTATTGTATGTAGATTGCTGAGGATTGTATTTATTTAATACATTTTAGAATAAGGCTGTACCGTAACAATATGTGGAAAAAGTCAAGGGGACTGAATACTTTCCAAAGACATTGTGCATGTCGGTCTTTTCCTCCAACACATTCCATTAGCCTCTTATTTCTCTGAAAACAGGTCGCTGATTAGCAGGAATGTTGCCTAGAAAGTCCAAAGTGACATGTTTAACTGACCATTAGACTGGGAATGACTTGGCTCAAACCGGTCTTTTTCTTTTATTCTTCAAGTGAACACTCCAGTTGCATGTAATAAGTCGTAAACAGGGCTGGGGAATGGGTCCCCTTTGGTAAATGTGTCAGCCATTAAGACAAGACAAGGAGTAATGTCCATTTCTGATGGGCCCATTGTGAAAGGTGTCTTAAAATGCTGCTGCTGTGCAGACAGTCTGTCATGTCCAGACGACCCCCTCTCTTCCTCCAGCGGAGACTCTTCCCCAAACAAACACAATGACACATTCCAGACAGACTTCTAACTCACCCTTATCCTGATGCTGCTGCAACCTTCTTATAAAACAAGCCCAATTCTCCTTTATTTCTCCCCCCCCCCTTTCTCTAGTATGGAGAGCAGAGCAGACAGAACTTCAAGGCCATAGGAAGCCCAAGGCGACATTAATATTCTGGTTTCCTTACATAACCTGATCACGGATTCATGTTCTACAGTCAAAAATGAACATTTCTTCGATTTTTCACAGACCTGAAAAGTGCCTGATGTGGTTTAAACATTGTTGTGCACTTAAAAGAACACAATTTGATGTTCTATTTATAAAAAGTGTGATTTTGAGAGTGAGAACCACAAACGGAATTAGAATATTGTAAGATTTTAGAGAGCCACCACCACCACACTCTACACAATGTCTGTGGTGCTGGCCCAGAATGTGAGCCATCAGGTTCTCCCTCTCTGGTACGATTCCCAGGAACCCTCTTGTCTGATGGTGACATTACATCAGCAGTTTCTCTCAAGCCCCAGCCTCACTGACAGGGTATGACCAACAGAATGCCATACATTTACAGAAGGAAAACCATGGGGAAAACAGGTGCATCTACAGGACCAACCACTGATACAGCAGGAGCCTCTGGGGACTAAAGATTCATGCTGCAACAGGCTGAAATATGTAACTGAGATCGCTGTCAGGAACCTAGTCCTGTGTTTTTGCTGTTTATCCAAGCCCAGGGTTGCTGTGGGAATGACTGATCATGCTCCACATAAATACAACTGACATGTTCTGTTTCCTATCAGATATTTTAACTCCATAACTAGTAGGACTTAGTGCCAGGTTGGGACATGCACCTTGTTAACGCAAGTGTGCACCAGTAAGAGACCGTTGTTTGGTTAGCCAGGTTCCTATAGCACTCATGTGATTGCAGAATTTGCTAAACAAATGGCCACTGGATTGATGAAAATAATCATTCTGCCAGTTAGGCATTGGCTACTATGTAGTTAACATTTTATTGAGAAGGCTTCTGGGAAAGCCTTTCCATCTCTACTAGAAGGTTATCATTAGCATCATCACTAACTCCTACACTGTGTAGACATACACGCGCATGTCACGGACAAACAGGCATACCTGTGCTGTTTCAAAATGTTGCAGGAAAATACAAATCACTGATTCATTTTGTTAATATCTGATGAGGAACTTGGGAAAATGTAGGACTTTTCTAATAAGTTCCATACATTGGAATTGATTCCTACTACATTCAGTACATTTAATAATTGTTGAACTCCATTTAAATCTCTGTATTCCATGATTCCATTCGCAACACAGATTTTAGAGAGTTTTGGTGTGTTTGTCTCAGTGGGCCAGAGAGGTGTGATTTTATAGGGCCCTATAGGTGTGGTGCGTTTGTCTCAGTGCGCCAGAGAGGTGTGTCTAGAATACAGAGTAGCTCAGCCTGAGCATCAACTCACCTCTTTTATAGTACTGCTCTCTCTGCTGAGGCTGGAACAGGCTGGCTTTTGGTATGGCACACAGAGCACCACAAATTATAGCCTTCCTAAACAGGGCTTCACTTCCTTTACGGGAAAGCATGGTGGTTTCTGACCTTAAAGTAGCCCCGGTGATACTCAGTTTGTTATTTATCAAAGGACATTGTAGCAGAATTGAAATGAGTCATACTGATTCACTGTATTCTGTGCTGCAGCAACAAGGCTGCCTGCAGGAAGTCCTAGACGATTACTAGCTAAACGTATAGGGGGACAAGCTTTTTGATTTTTTTTATTGTGTTTTTTTGCTCTACCTTGTTATTTTGAGTATTACATTGTTATTGATTACCACATTGCTGGGTTTAGGCCTTTCACTGTATTTGAATGTGCATGTGACATTAAAACTGGAAACTTAATAAGAAGTCATATTTTCCAGCACTGCTGCTGCTTGAGACTAATGAACACAGTTTGGAGTTGTGTTTTTAACCAACTGTCTCCAGCTGGAGAGAAACAGAGCAGACACTATTCTTACACTTATAATTACATTCACAAACAGTTGCTTCAGAATGAAATAGAAATTCTCCTTTATCGGTCTGGTTGAAAGAAACGCACTAACACTAATAGGTCACGTAATTGCAAAAAATAATAATCCACTTACTGAGTGGGGCGCCGAACAGCACAGTGTCCAAGGCCTTGAGCTGCAGCTTCTGAACATGGCTTCGATCCAGCATTTTCAGAATGGACACCGTCAGAGTGGCGTTCTTCACAGCCAGCCTGAGGGAACAGACAGATTGAGATTATCCAGTGCAGTCACAGGAACATTGAGGAAGAGAGTGAGAATAGGAGGGTTAGTATGAAGGACGCTATGGATTAATTTACCTGGGCATGACAGTCCCGTTGAAGTGCATCTTGCGGAAGGCGTCCACATACTGCGGCAGCTCCACGTAGATGAGCCAATTCTCCACATCGTCCACTGTCCAGTTGCACACTGCAATACAAAAACATATTACCTCTGACTGTTTCAGATGAGCCTCAGTAATCTCCATCACTAGTTGTACGCCAACTTCGAGCCAACGCCGACCCACACACAGAGAACATCTGTGATTCTGCTTTATATCTTAGGAGTGTCGCCGTGAGACGAGTGTAGCCAAAATCCCTTAGAGGAATCCTCTATCATAACACACTGTTAAATGTAGCTACACACGTTAGCCATCTCTTAATAAAAGACAGGGTAGGGGAAACAGGACTGGCAGGGAGTCAGCAGCAGTGTGGTGTGGGCACAGGCTGCCTAGTCGACTGGGTGGGTTAATGTGCTGCTGCCTAGCTAGCTAGCTGGGCTAATGTGTTGCTGCCTAGCTAGCTAGCTGGTTTAATGTGTTGCTGCCTAGCTAGCTAGCTGGGTGGGTTAATGTGTTGCTGCCTAGCTAGCTAGCTGGGTGGGTTAATGTGTTGCTGCCTAGCTAGCTAGCTGGTGTAATGCGTTGCTGCCTAGCTATCTGGTTGGGTTAACTTATGACTAGGGGCAGTATTGAGTAGCTTAATAAGGTGCCCAGAGTAAACTGTCTGCTACTCAGGACCAGTTGCTAATATATGCATAGTATATTTGGATAGAAAACACTCTGAAGTTTCTAAAACTGTTTGAATGATGTCTGTGAGTATAACAGACCTCATATGGCAGGCAAAAACCGGAGAAAAAAATCCAACCAGGAAGTGGTAAATCTGAAGTTGGTAGTTTTTCCAATTCATTCAAATTGCACTTCCTAAGGCTTCCACTAGATGTCAACAGTCTTTAGAACCTTGTTTGAGGCTTCTACTGTGAGGTGGGGGCGAATGAGATGGGAATGAGTCAGAGGTCTGCCAGAGAGCCATGAGCTGGCCACGCGCATTCACGTGAGAGTTAGCTTTAGTTCCATTGCATTTCTGAAGACAAAGGAATTCTCTGGTTGGAACATTATTGAAGATTTGTTAAAAACATCCTAAAGATTTATTCTATATATCGTTTGACATGTTTCTACGGACTGTAACGTAACTTTTTGACTTCGTCTGGATCTAGTGATCGCACATCATGAATTTGGATTACTGGGCTAAACGTGCGTACAAAAAGGAGGTATTTGGACATAAATGGACTTAATCTAACAAAATAACCATTTATTGTGGAACTGGGATTCCTGGGAGTGCATTTTGATGATCATCAAAGGTAAGTGAATATTTATAATGCTATTTCTGACTTCTGTTGACTACACAACATGGCTTGTTTTGGTGTCCGAGCGCTGTACTCCGATTATTGCATGGTGTGCTTTTTCGGTAAAGCTTTTTTGAAATCTGACACAGCGGTTGCAATAAGGAGAAGTGTATCTATAATTCCATGCATAATAGTTGTATCTTTTAGCAATGTTTATTATGAGTATTTCTGTTAATTGATGTGGCTCTCTGCAAAATCACTGGATGTTTGGGAACTACTGAACATAATGCGCCAATGTGTACTGAGATTTTTTTTATATAAATATGAACAAAACATACATGTATTGTGTAACATGAAGTCCTATGAGTGTCATCTGATGATCTTCATCAAAGGTTAGTGATTAATTATCTCTCTATTTCTGCTTTTTGTGACTCCTCTCTTTGGCTGGAAAAATGGCTGTATTTTTCTGTGACTAGGTGCAGACCTAACATAATTGTTGTGTGCTTTCGACGTAAAGTCTTTTTGAAAATCGGACACTGTGGTGGGATTAACAAGAAGTAGATCATTAAAATAGTGTAAAATACTTGTATGTTTGGGGAATTTTAATTATGGGATTTCTGTTTTGAATTTGGCGAACAGCATTTCACTGGCTGTCATATCGATCACGTTAGCAGGATCTCAGCCCAAAGAGGTTTTAATGCGTTTCTGCCTAGCTAGCTGGCTGGGTTAAGGTGCTGCTGCCTAGCTAGGTAGCTGGGTGGGTTAAAGTGTTGCTGCCTAGCTAGCTGGGTGGATTAATGTGCTACTGCATGCTGCTGGCCTGAGCACAGAGTTTCCTGGCTCACAACCTCCGCTCTGAGCCCGACCGGAAGCTGCAATGCAGAGAGACTGAGACACAACCAAAAAGGGGATTGGGGGGGTGAAAGAGATTTGGAGAAACAGGGGAAAGAGCGGCGAGGTAGGGAGAGGGAAGGGTTGAAGGAGATTAAGCGAGCGGGAGGAAGGAGAGGTGAGGGACAAAAAGAGAAAAGAGGAGAATGTAGATGTGAAAAGCCATTAACGGTAAATGATAAACTTGACAGAGTACTGCCAGCAGGACAAGGAGGCGTAGGTGGTACGTCAGTGTGGATGGTTGCTATCTGTGTGTGTATGTTATGATGACAGGGCCACTGATCACCCTCTGCCAGGATGCTTGAGCTGCTAAGTGGTCTGCACTTTACTTGACAATGCTGACATACCAGCTAATACATTTGACTGCTGTAGCTGGGATGGTTGGGCAGCAAGAACTCTACCTTACCTACAGTCACCACACAAAACATCAAGCATTCAATCTAATTACTGAAGATAAATGTAAATACAGTGCAGTACTCTAAAACAGACAAAGCACAGGGAGTCTAGCTAACACGGTGTCAGTCAGCAGTGAGACATCAAACAAGGTGGGCTGGACCGACAGAACTCTGAGAAGAGAACACAGTGTACCGAATGAGATTCATCGTCTGAGACTCTCATATGCAAACGGATGCACTGAGTGGGGCAGCATGCCTGGAGGGGAGGCTTGTTTGTGCTGCTAGCCTGAAAAAAGCAGAGACAGAGTGGGGGGCGGAGGCAACACTACAGTGTTAGTTCCAGCACCTTCAGAACCCTTCCAAGTATTCCACAGGTCTTCCACACTGATGAACTGGTCATCTCCGTGGAAACTGTTGTGCTTGGCTTTGGGATCGTGGTAGTTCAGGTCCTCCCTTAGGAACTGGAGGTCACCGAGGTCACATAGGGGGGAGAGAAGGGAAGAGAGGTGTCAATCAAATCAGCCAGGATTATGTGGCCTGTCACTTATAGGATGATGTCAGAGCAGAGGGATCAAACCGTTTCATCCAGGCTGAGGTAGACTTAGGAGACTGCAAAGTGTTAGCTTGCTCAGAGAATAACCAACAGAGAAGCTAGCCTTGTGCGTCCCTGTGCCTGCAGTGTGCATCCGGCCTTGTAACATTATCACAGAATTCATGACAAGCAGTAGAGGAGGCTGTGTGGAACAGCCAGGAACCCCATGCTTTACTCACACTGTGAGAAGGGGCTAGAAAACACATGGTCTTTTATGTCAATGTCAATTAAGATTGAGACATTGTCTTAATAGGTGAATGTCAATAAAGATCTATAGGTTTGAGCATGCACATGTCATTTTCCACTGAAGCTTTACTGGCCTGAAAACCTGTGATTAAAGTACAAACCTATAACTCCATTGCTAACAGATGTGGACACATCATTTGATGAGGAGGAACACAAAACAGGAAATCAGGTGTTCCTCTTTCTACTCTAAACACTCAACCAATATTCCAATGTAATGAGCCTACTGTAAGTAATACCGGACACATTGAATGTCTCCAGTTCTCTTGAGCAACAGCATAGCAGTGCAGCGACAGGGCTTAGCTGACATTATGTTTTATCCATCTCTAGCCAGCCCCCGTGCTGTTATCATACTGTTTCTTTGACAATGTAGCCAAATAGCTGATGTTTTAAAAATCCTAGTATGGTGTGTCCAACATGTGTTTTTTAGTTGTGTCATGATGTTACAATTATCTTATCTTGTTTTGTTTTTAATGTAGTTCTGTCCTTGAGCTGTTCTTGTCTATTAATGTTCTGTATTATGTCATGTTTGTGTGGACCCTGCTTTCGCAACAGCTAATAGAGATCCTAATAAAATTCCAAAACATGATCATAAAAACATTATTTCTTTAAGAAGTGCCCAGGCATCAGAGCTGCTTTGGTCCGAACGCTCCACGTGTTTTGTTCAGCCTTCCAGTGTTGGCTCTGAGCCAGTACTGGTACCAGAGATATGTGCTTAATTCACAGGCTGGCTGCTTCAGGGATCATCAACCAGATCTAGTGTCTCATTCTCTAAAACTGCTCAGCCCCTGCAGAAGAAGCTGCAGAGGGAGACACCTCCGGCTACCGTACCGGCTTCTCCCAGCCTGCCCTACTACTGGTTGCAGTGCAAGAGAGAAGCCTGCTACGGGACGGTAGAGGAGGGCAGGCCACATCGGTGTCATTTTAGCAGCTCTGACCTCTGACATTTTCGTCACACGTCACATTGAGTAGGGAACCTGGTGGTATTACTCACCACGTCAGTCTGACACGTCACATTGAGTAGGGAACCTGGTGGTATTACTCACCACGTCAGTTTGACACGTCACATTGAGTATGGAACCTGGTAGTTTTACTCACCCTGTCAGTCTGACACGTCACATTGAATAGGGAACCTGGTAGTATTACTCACCCTGTCAGTCTGACACGTCACATTGAGTAGGGAACCTGGTAGTATTACTCACCCCGTCCGTCTCTGACACGTCCACATTGCCATTAGCATCATCATCCATCTGCTTGTGGATACTGCGGATCGCCTCGAAACTGAGGATGCTATTCTCATCGTGGCACCGAGGCTCATCGATGCGACAGAGTTCTGAGGGAGAAAAGACAAGTTCAACCTGAGTCAGAGCTCGGACTGACGTTTGACAGCAGTTGTACAGGGCTCCCAACAACACCTGATATTTTCTCAATCATAGTAGGCTTGGGCGGTAAACAGTTTGGGGTGCCCTAAAGCTATGCCACTGCTTATAAAAATTAAGTTTACTATCCAAGATGTGCAAAATAAATAATCTCCAACTCAGGGCTCCAGTTATGCATTTGATTTGCTAACTTGCTAGCTAAGCCCTAGCGTTCAAGTCAAGCTTCTTGGTTACAGCAGAGACAATCAACCCTCCTGGATCAAGATCCTTGCTGCCTAAATTAGTTGTGTGCGTCAAAACAAAAATACATAGTTATTTTTGGGGGGGAAATAAGCAGTGCCCCATGTGTACTGCCGGTAATACCGTTTCCCCAGGATGGTAGGGGAACGGTTTGAAGATATGAACATCTGGATAGAGCCCAACCCTACATCATACAGAAGGACTAGTGACTATCGACCTGTAACACACCACAGCTTATGGGTAGGCCAACAGCCAAAACTCTGTCCACCTTGAAACCATCCCGAGCCATTTGTTCAAATCCCCATAGTAACCTGGGAGCGTTGCTGCTCACAGCAGAAAAGCATAGGGATGCTAAATTTAGCTGAGCGTTAACTAAACCTAGCAAGAGGCTATTTATAACCAGGCTGTGTCCAGCTGTATGGTTACATTGGAGAATGGTGGGGATGGTAGGAGTTTGCTTTCTTTTCAACAGTGTAAGCAGAGTGTTGCCTACACTCAATGTGACAAGGGTGCTGATATGTCATCAATCCCAGTGCAACACGTGTGTAGGGAAGTAGAGTTCCAGTGAGGGAAAAGGCAATGACCAGGGGGACCTATGAGGGCAAAACATACAAATCATGATGATTTACTAGGCTGACGTCATTTTCCTTTCCATAGCCTACTAGAAGGCCTATGAAACTAAGTGTCCTTTAATATAGAGCACGTGGAAAAATTCTATACAAATTTGATTCTATACATGACTTGTGAAAGTGCAAAAAATGACCCTCGTCATGTTTTTCTGACTACTAGAAAGATTTTTACACACTTAACCCCAACATTTCTTCAAGTTTTAACCCTCATTGTAAAGGACAAGTTATGTTTTTGGTTTGAGAAATAATAATCTTCAGAAACAACTTTGTCATGTGAATAGTGATTTAGTCCGTCCCTCATTAAAGGTCAACCCTGTAACTTGAACTGAACTTGTTTTAATATGGTGAAACAAGGCCTATTACTTTTTAAATAATTTTTCAAAAGAAACAATGAACATCTAACATACAAATAACAGTGTTATTTGAGCTGGTTCTACTCTTTCTCCATTTTCTGGTGGAAAACAACTTGTAGAGCATAACACGTAAACCCTGTTACCAAAAACAACTCAGTTGTTTGAAAGTTGTATAAAATGATGTTACATGCTGGGAGTATCTCGGTGTAGTCATGGTTATGAAATTGTTGTGTTGCATCTAAGCCTGCAGTTTCCCCCTCTCCTGGGGGATTAAAACCCCTCAGCAGATCACAGATAAGGCCTTGCTTCAAGTCACAGGAAAGCCTTGTTTGGCCTGAGCTGCTGTCTGCAGACATTCTGGGCTGTGTGCAGGAGCATGACCAAGGCTGCCTCTAAGCCACAGAGATTTTCAGTGTAGCCAAGTGTCATTTCAGAAAGCTTCAATCTTCTAAGTTAAGTTCACAATCTCAGGTCAAAAGAATGTACCTTCTATCTCTTCGAGCTGACAAGGTACAAATCTGTCGTTCTGCCCCTGAACAGGCAGTTACCCACTGTTCCTAGGCCGTCATTGAAAATAAGAATTTGTTCTTAACTGACTTGCCTGGTTAAATAAAGGTAACATAAAAATAAAATGTAGTCTACATGATGAAACAGCAGGATAAAACATTTTTAAAAGCAGGCAAAATGGCTGAAAGAAGTCATAGCATAGTCCCTAAATGGGGAAAAGCTTACCAGATAGATCAAAGCTAAGAGTCTGCTAAATATTCCTGTTTTTATGACGGTGGGTTATCCTGCCCAGAAACCAGCCCAAAACAGAAATTAAATATAGCATGGCCTAGATTAGTACAATGTCTTCAGTTCTCACTAAGAAACGTGTTATCAGGTTGATTCCTGTGTGGTGCAATCTATCATGAGGAAGCACACAACAAGTGTGTATGTGTGTGTTTATTTCCAGCTTGCTCTCCCATTTGCTGCACGAGGCAACTCGTAGTATTACAATACTAGGCAAGACCTACCCCGATTGGCCCATGCAGAGTGCAAGTTATAGGCATGAATCAGCACAGCACAAGGCAGGCAGGGGCTTCTCTGGCATGGAATACTGCTGCAGATTTATTTATGACAAAGACTTCATTAAGGCAGCAAGGGCTGAACAGAAAATGGCAACAAAGGCAGAAAAGTGAAGCTGTGGAATTGCACTCTATCAAGCAGCAGGCAACTACAGAAAAGGTGTCAATTGTTAAACTTGTTTGGAACCACAAAAGTCACCATACCCGACCGGTCAAGATCTAGAGCCAGTCAGCCACAGAGGCTATGACAGTTGGCCATTGTGGAATCAATTCTAAAATACTCAGGCATATCAACAACCACCACCACAGCTGACACATCCTCACCTAAAGACTCATACATTCCCCATTGTGTGTGTGCCTGTTCATGTTTATTTGTTAAAGCGCCCAGTTTTGCAGTCATTTTTCACATCCTGCCAGTCAAACGTATATTCTGCTACAGTTGTGTGTAATTATGTGAGGAATGTGTCGAGTCAGGATTGGCTAATAAGATAATTGTAGCCACTCCCACCTATTTAAGTTGATTGAATACAGGTATATGTGGTTATGAGAGGCAGTGAGAGTAGTTGAACGAAAGAATAGAGAACATGTTATGCTCTTACCTTTTCATCCTGATTTTAACCATAGACGTATACAACAATCTATTTTTCAAATAAATGCTCAATTTTGGAGTAAAACTGTTCCTGACTTCAAGAAGCCTTTCTGTGCAGGAGGGAACGGCCAACTTGGTTGCACACCCTCCCACTCTACTGGGAACTCCAACAACAAAATACATTTATGAATAAAAGTGTATGTTGGCTACAACAAGCTGCTAATCCATCAACTGACGTTCTGTCAGGTTGTCCATAGCTGCTTGTTAAGACATGTAATCATTCTGACTGTAAAGCCTTCTCTTCAACACATACAGGCAGCAGCATATGCCACAAAAATGTGCCACTGCACTGCAGCAGAAAGTGGGGTGGAGCATTTCTGATCAAAAGCAGTATTTCCTCTGCCATAATGAGGCTCTACAGCTGCAATGGAAGTCAGCGAATCTCAAACATCTATAGTGGCAGCTTGACTTTAAAGTCACACCCCTATTGGTCCCCATTTCAGGTGCAATGAGTAGCCTATCTGAGCAATCTTGTGCCAGCGTACAGCTTTTAGCAAACCGAGTAACCGAAGCTAATAGACCTACTACTTAGACAATAACAATGCAGCTCTAAATGAAAGCCTCCTGGCTAATATGGCTCCACCAAATAACAAACCCTTTTCAAGTCAACCTGTTCTTTAATTCAACAATCAAACAGCATAAATCCTGCTGGGGACTCCAAATCAACCCACGTAAGCCAGTGTGCTGAACACAGCTAGCCTACTAGATAAAAGGTTAAAAGGTCTAAAACCCAAGGGTGTGGTGGTGCTGGTTGAAAAGTAACTTTTTGGGCTGTTTTCTGTGCATTTGAAAATACCAGAGTGTCTACATTCCAGAACTGCAGCCCAGGACTTCAGCAAACACATCTATATTGTAAAATAATGATGTTTATCATCACCTGCAGCTCTCACACACACACTCTTCCTCATTTGGTTAGCAAACAAGATGGATATTACATATTTACATACGAGACTACCTTTTCAAAGAGGCTTAAGTTATCTAACCCTGTGTATTCACTTGTAGAAGACTAAACACACACTTGCCCTCTGCACCACTCCACTGGTGTAATGACTGCTTCCATCCTGACTCCAGGATGCCCAACCAGGCTTACTGTAGCTGGCAGTAGTCTGTAGTAGTCAACCCTCTCCAGGCCCCGAGTCTCTTCATCACACAAATGCCACAAGCTAGTTAAACTGTTTCTGAGCACAGACAATAGCCTACACATTATATGTGTGGGTAGCTAGGCCACATTCACTCAATGTCTCACCACCAACAGGTCCAGCACACCACTACAACAGTCTTCAATGTTTTACCACAAATACAATCTTTATTGGAGATTGGTGACTGACAGCCAACATGTATCACTTCATGACTGGGCCTGTCCAATTCAGCTGAAGCCTTTACACAGTCTGGCCTCATTGCATGACGTCAAATCAAAAAACCTCTCAAGTAGAGGCACAATTACTGTAAGTGGTATAGAATAGGCTAACTTTCATGGCAGAGAGTAGTCTTTTAAGCTATTGTTATTCATTTCTAAATGTCTCCATTTTTTAAGAATAGGCCTACAATAGTTAGGGGCCCCTTGGACAGGATGCATAGCACTACATGATAAATTACAAATGCCACAAGTTCAACATCAACAATGTTCATGTGCAATCATAGGAGCCCTGTATAAACAGTGCTGATAAAATTATGGGCAGGCACCCAGTTCACCCACAGCTGTATAAATACGATATGACTTATTATACATACCCACCCAAACTGGAACAAGAGGAGACTGGTTTGGTCTCAAACTAACAATGAATAGGCTAGGTCTAGCGTACTACTGTAGCCGACGTGAGGCTTAGACACCTATATGATGTTCCTTACATTTTGTTCCTTACAAGTCCCAAACATCTTCAGTGTCACATTGTTTAGTTTACATAACTTATGACAATAGTGTCACACATTCCGTTTTGGAATTCTATTGAATGCTGTGGCAAAACTAGTGACGATAACTAAAAATACATTTTGACTGACTTGTCAAATCGACAAGAAAAAAAACACTACCAAGATGCCAGACTCCCTGACTTGACTGTGTGCCATGATCACCCGAGGACAGAGCTTAATGGAGAATGCATACCCTAACTATTCTCAGCATGGCTGCATTTAGAGCTGGCACAATTTCTAAATACAAAAAAAATGGCACTGGAGATTCTAGTGCACTGATAATGCAACAAAAGTTTACAAGTTACCAATTTGGATTACTTTGTGTATGGAGTATTGTATGAACACACACTTGCAGGCATGTCATAATGTTTGGACATTTCTCAATGATATTTACATACCTGACACACCATTATCAATATGATGGTGGTCTGAGCTGGCTTGGACCCTCCAACTTTTGCTCAGGAGGCATAAGCATGCAATCCACAAGGTCAACGATTTGCTGAAATCCATAATGGAGGTTTGCTAGGAAGAGGGTGGAGAAGAAATGTTTTAGTGACATCTCACATGAATGTATAACGTTAGATACTGTACTAGCCTAGTGATTTAACTATGACTGAACTTCAGATTTCAAACCAATGACTTTAAATTATTATTACAATCTAAAAGAATTAACTAAAAATTGTCAAATGAGATCACATCGGAAACTTTACAAGCAAACTATCATCGGACAAGGAGGATTGGTAGCCCATATCTGGGACATTAACTTGGCTAGTTACTCAGTATAGAAGTCACATAGGCAGGTAGAGCCTGTACTACAGCCCCTAACAAAAATCAGTGGTTGACTCATGCTAAACATTATCATGACCATAATACTACTAGCAAACAATTAACATGTTTAGCTATTTCAATAAAATCATTACAAGACAATATTAGCTGGATATGGTTCACAAGCAATCATAGCTAACGCGTTAACAGCTGATTAACAATAACAAATGGCTGGCTAACCAACCTTATCAAAACATAAGTGAGTTTGACAGCCAGGCCTGAATAGCGTTCATAATCGGGTCAGTTGTTCCATGATTTTCTAGGTAGGCAGGAAATTGTAGTTTTTTACCTTTCAATACTTTTGCATTTGATGCTCTTATTACAACTCTCGTGGTTACAGTAGAATCAAAGGCACGTCATCAATCGTAGGTCCAAACTGCAAAGAGAAACCCCTCTGTACTCCATGGATAAAGAACTAAATTAGCTGCATATGATTTTCCGCTCTGTTTAGTCCGCTAATGGCAATCCAAGGCAAGGGCCGAGGTGGTCGAATAACACAGACACTAGGATAAAGATAACTAAGTAACGTAATGGTTCCGGTCCCGTCTTCAGCTAGCTCACCAATCCACTAGCACAGCAGACTTCAGATCATTGTCAGCAGCTAATCATAGCACACAAGCTATACACAATGACAGAACGCGAGCCAATCCGTCCTCTTACGTCAATTTAGTGGATAAAATACACTCGAGTAAATAAAAAAGTACTTATGATTGATTCAAACACAGAGCGATTGTCATTGACGAACTACATGTCTGCTACAGCTGGTTTCCCCCCCCCCACCACACTCAAAAAAGCTTAAACTCCTGGCTTTGGAGCTGACTCGTTCAATTCTCTGGACTTGGTAGCTTCACCTGTGAATCAAGTAATTTTAGTGAATCACTTCCCGTCACGTGTTTTTAGTAATCCTTCAAAATAAGAGTTCCGCCCTGTAAATGGTGTAAACGAATTGTGAAGGTAAAAAAATTTATATATTTAAATATATATATATATATATAATGTATGTAAATATATATATACAATTTACATTGACACCCCTTTTTACTTAAGTAATGCATATATATATATATATATATATATATATATTGTTGTGGAAAAGTACCTAATTGTTATACTTGAGTAAAAAAAAATTTTTTATTATTATAGAAAATTACTTAAGTAAAAAGGGGTGTCAATGCAAATTGTCCGGTAGCGATTTTTATTAATAAAGCAGTCTAATGGCTTGGAGGTAGAAGCTGTTGAGGAGTCTTCTGGTCCTACACATGGCTTCAGTACCACTTGCCATGCGGTAGCAGAGAAAACATTTAAGTAGTACTTTAAAGTAATTTTACTTAAGTACTGTGTGTGTGTGCGTGTGTGTATATATATATATATATATATGTATATATATATTTATAAATATATAAGAAATGTATTCCGACCATAGTATCCTACATTTGTACCAATATCAACACGTAACCTGTTTTTATTTTTAAGGAAATCGCCTAGGCCTTATGTTGCTAGCTGTTGCTCATGCTGGCTTCAAACACATATTAGTTCGGATGTGTTTGAGGCATAGAGATAGATAGAAAACTATAGTGCCCAAAACTTTGTTTTAGCATGTGCAGCACCAGGACTTTTAATATTTTGAAGTAGTCAACTGGGTGGGACTTTCGAATGATTTAAGGAAGGATCACATTATTCCATCTGTGTCACCAGGAGGGATCAATGAATTATACTTGTGAAGAAACCATAACTGCAGCTGGCAGTATATGCCAACCTTGGCCTTATACTTGTTCAAATAAAACACTCTAGACGGCAGTGTGCACCCTTTCAGTTTGTTTGCCAACTCATAGAAGTTGTAAAATAAGAAAATGTACTACCTCAAAATGGATATGGCCTCAATGGCGGTGCCTGTGCTCCCAAAGACGCCATATAAGAACAGATACAATGATGCAATGTCTATCTAAGTCTATGGGTAGAGCAGTCATGATGAGCAGCGCATTGGATCCAACGTCACGACTACCGGAAGATCGTTTTAACGATAGTTAAATAATATATAAAGTGAATATATAAAGTGAAATAAACAATAAAAATTAACAGTAAACATTACACATACAGAAGTTTCAAAACAATAAAGACACTACAAATGTCATATTATATATATACAGTGTTTTAACAATGTACAAATGGTTAAAGGACACAAGATAAAATAAATAAGCATAAATATGGGTTGTATTTACAATGGTGTTTGTTCTTCACTGGTTGCCCTTTTCTCGTGGCAACAGGTCACAAATCTTGCTGCTGTGATGGCACACTGTGGAATTTCACCCAGTAGATATGTGAGTTTATCAAAATTGGATTTGTTTTCGAATTCTTTGTGGATCTGTGTAATCTGAGGGAAATATGTCTCTCTAATATGGTCATACATTGGGCAGGAGGTTAGGAAGTGCAGCTCAGTTTCTTCAATCTGATTGTGACATTATACTTCCACCTAAAGGTGTGTGGATGTAGGCTATTACAACATACAAACGGTGGGGCTCATCGACTCACCAGTTCCACACAACTAAGCTCAAGCATGCCACCTTGAGGCTGTGGGCTACACAACGCTAACAGTAAAACAGGAGGGGAGGCATACCATCAGGTGGGGGGGGGGTACAACTTCTGATGATCTTCATACCCCCATCAGAACAAATCTGAGCCTAACTGGGGTAGCCAGTAGGCCTTATCATGCTAAATCCCAACTGTTTATAATACAGCTGTATGATACACCTTGATCTGATAATATATCATAAGCTGATGAATGATACTTCCTCGAATTCTCAGTTTAAATGCCCAATGCAACCACATGTATATCAATATAAAATAATTTCTGGGTAACAATTAAGCACCTTACTGTAATAGTTCACCATAAAAATGTTTTAAAAACAGCTTTTTAGCAACAAAAAAATTCTCTGGAACTCTTGTCTATTAACCAATTCACAGACTGGAGATATCACCAGGCAAGTAGAAATCCCCACCCATGCAAACCTGCTGATTAGAAGGTCCTGTGTAGATTGTATTTTCAACCAGGAACTATTATCAGGAATAACACTGATAAGAAAAAATCACACGTTTGCAGTGTTAGTTTCATCAGCTGTTGTACAAGATGATACAACACACAGGAAAGACTCATTTAGACTGCAATGGGCCTCTAACGACTATGTGGTTATTCTTATTCTGTACATTTGAATGTCAAATAAGGTAATTCATTGGGTAACAATTGTATGTAAAAATGCTGTTTAATATTCTACCAGCAACGTTTATTTAAAACAATAGCTCAGGCTGTCATGGTGAGAAGACAAACTTCCTCACAGTGCTATTATTGCTCGAGCAGCTTCCTGTTCAGCGAACACTCACACTTCCTCCACTACAGCAACACTTTGCTTGACTACTTTGACGCTCTCAGACAGATTGTAGGCTACATGTTCATACAAACCCTGCCACTGAAGATAGTATGTTTGGTGAGTCTGACTTGTTTTTAACCTTTGCATGTTTTTTATGTGCTACTACTGTATAATAGATATGTAGGCTGAGAACACAATCTTACGGAAGCACTTGAGTGACGCAACATAAAGTGAGGTAGCCTACTGCTGTTATAATTTCCAAAGGCGCTATTCTATATCAAAACACTATAGGCCTACCATAGGCAAGCAAAAAAAAAAATCCACTATTGTAATACTTATTTGTGACAGTTATTTTGTGTTTCATTTAGCCTGCTCAATGTTATAACTGTCTCTAGTGATTATATTTGGCTCTTTTTCTATGAAATGATGATGATGGTGGTGAAGAACATTCACTGTAATTCATGTTGAAATATTTTCTAATTTCAGGGGTACTATTATACCCTATTTACACATAGCGCTTTTCTTAATTGTAGCCTAATAATCTAGGTGAATTATATTAGAAGAATATGTGATCAGAACGCTATGGCCTTGTTGATGGCCTACACTGTGAAATGCATCTATCATAGATATTCAGTGTATAGGCCAATGGTATGTGGTAGTGGTGATATGAATACAAAGGTTTATTGGATTTGAAATAGTATCCCCAGTCAGTGTGCAGAGCAGTACATTTCAGTGCTCCCAGTCTCAGGTCCCTGTAGGCTGGGTTGAGCTATATTCACATTTTCTCCAACATTCTCAGAGAGTAGTGGGAAGAGTCCAGCTCTGCTCTCTCACAATGAATTACAATTACTGCATGTATTTCATACTATCCAGTCTCCACCCATATTTTGTAGTTTCGTTTTCTCACTTGAATTCTTGGGGAACATAGGCCTTCTGTACTGTAACTATAAATTAAGTAGGCCCACAGATAAACATTATTTTCAAGTCGAAATGAAAGAAAATAGATCAACAAAGACGGATATGAATAGAAAGTGTCAAACAGTACTGTGATATCTAGGGTGTGAAAGTGATGTTCATATCTGATAAAGTGTCAGAGCAATTTAAACCACAAACCTTACTTTTCAACCGTTTACATTTGTTGGGCCCTAGCCAGTGTCTCTTTTGGTGTAAAGTGCATCTGAACATTGTAGCATAAAGTGCATTTCTCTCTGTGTTTCTCATGTCCAGGTGTCTGAGACAGTGAAGGGGCCAGAATGCAGAGCATCAAGTGTGTGGTGGTAGGAGACGGTGCAGTGGGGAAGACCTGCCTCCTCATCTCTTACACCACCAACGCCTTCCCCAAGGAGTACATCCCCACTGTGTTTGACAACTACAGTGCCCAGGTGACTGTGGACAGCAGGACTATTAGCCTCAACCTGTGGGACACAGCAGGCCAGGAGGAATACGACCGCCTGCGCACCCTCTCCTACCCCCAGACCAACGTGTTTGTTATCTGCTTCTCCATTGCCAGCCCCCCCTCCTTTGAGAATATCAAGCACAAGTGGCACCCAGAGGTCACCCACCACTGTCCCAATACGCCCATTCTGCTGGTGGGCACCAAGAAGGACCTGCGTAATGACCCGGAGGTGTTGAAGAAGCTAAAGGATCAGAACCAGATGACCATCACCCAACAGCAGGGCACCGCCCTGGCCAGGCAGATCCAAGCCATCAAGTACCTTGAATGCTCTGCCCTCAACCAAGATGGAATCAAAGAAGTGTTCGCTGAGGGTGTGCGAGCCTTTCTCAACCCACAACCTGTCGCCACCAAGAAACACTGTGTGCTATTATAAAGGCAGTAGGAAACCCTGTGTGCTATTATAAAGGCAGTAGGAAACCCTGTGTGCTATTATAAAGGCAGTAGGAAACCCTGTGTGCTATTATAAAGGCAGTAGGAAACCCTGTGTGCTATTGTAAAGGCAGTATGAAACCCTGTGTGCTATTGTAAAGGCAGTATGAAACCCTGTGTGCTATTATAAAGGCAGTAGGAAACCATGTGTGCTATTATAAAGGCAGTAGGAAACTCTGTGTGCTATTGTAAAGGCAGTAGGAAACCCTGTGTGCTATTATAAAGGCAGTAGAAACCCTGTGTGCTATTATAAAGGCAGTAGGAAACCCTGTGTCTGTCACGTTCGTCGTAATAATGGTTGGACCAAGCTGCAGCGCGATATGGTTTCCACATAATTTATTAAAGTGAAAAACAAAACAAATAAAGACACAAACAACGAAACGTGACCAACGAGATGCTACGTGCACTAACTCAAAACACAGAAACATAAACAATATCCCATAACCAACAGGTGGAAAAATGCCACTTAAGAATGATCCCCAATTAGAGACAAGAATGATCCAAAATTAGAGACAATTACCAGCTGCCTCTAATTAGGAATCATACACAAACGCCAACATAGAAAATGAAACCTAGAACCCCACATATAAATAATAAACTAGACTAAAACCCCTAGTCACGCCCTGACCTACTCTACCATAGAAAATGCAGGCTTTGTGTGCTATAAAGACAGTGTGCTATTATTAAGGCAGTATGAAACCCTGTGTGCTATTGTAAAGGCAGTAGAGATACTATCACAGATGCATATCCAATAGAACAATATTAATTAATTTAATTTGTGTAAACCATTGGAGTTGATTTTATTGTGAAATATGTTTTTGTTGTACTGCCATTAACAAACACTGCGATATCAAGACTTCATTAAGAAAAAAGGGGATCTTTGAGGCATTGGCTCAAGATGCATGCTTCAAAACTGACCCAATGTTAGGTAGGCGAGAAGGGCCTTGCTCAAACTTTGTCTGTCAGAATCCTTGCTTTTGTACATCCATTATTTTGCCCTCTTCCTTTAAAGCAATTGCCAATCAAAGCCTGAGACTTGATGGGAGATACATTCTCTCATGTATCTGTGTTTGAATAATTGTCAAATTTGGACATGTATGGCCTTTACAAAAATAATTAAATAATGCACGTGTAAAAAGACAATATCAGGAATTTAATTTACTGCAGTGGGTGAAAACAGGATCACACAATGTTTCTTAGTAGTCTTAAACAAATCTACTTCGAAACAAAAGTATAGACCTACGGGCTTAAAAAAAAGAAGACGCCTGTACCATGTCCGATATAGAGTTGAAATGTATTCAATTTTGAGTTTGCATCCTATTTTAAACGTTATAACGTTATATCACAGAAGACTGAAATATGACAAAACCGTTTGACATAGAAACACTGGATTTTCGGCTGCTTTTTAAAAATAATGGCAACTTAAAAAAACTGAATGTTTATTAATTATGAAAAATATTAATATCATTCCACCCATGAAGCCACTATGTCATTTGACTGCAGGAAAGGGCTACATACCAATTCTCCCATTATATTTGTTTTACAATGTACTGTATAGTGGGTTTAAAACATAATTTTTTTAAGCTAACATAGAAGAAGGTTTTTCTACACCATCAGTTGTTTTGTGTGCTGTGTGTGACTATCAAGCCACCAAGTTAGTGCTGTCTGATTGTGTTGAATACTGGACACAAAAGAGGAAATGCAGAGAGGTCTTTGATAAGAAATGCATAGGCTGATTTTCCTATTGCGGTCATTAGTCAGTGTGTGTTTGAGAGAGAGAGAGATCAAAAAAGGGAACCTGGTTGTAACTTCCCTCTGAAAGTCCATAGCTTGTCATCTATTTTGTTATGTTGGGGTTCTGGTTGTTTTAAGGTTGTGTAACTATGTTGAGAAGGCCTGGCCGTGACCCCACTCTCCGAGGGTTTCTCAGGGAGAGTTCGGATATGCAAAAAACACATTTCCAATTCACACATGCTTATTAATACATACTCATACATGTGTGGAATAGGACAAATATAAGCACCCACCAAATGATTATTATTACATCTACTGTTATAAATGAGAGATGGAAATTGTGTACAAACTGTAGTGTAGATTAATGTGACATATCTTTATTCTTATCATAAGCAACATCAAATAAATGTGTCTCAAATTGAAAGAAACAAACCCATTGATCAATGCATAAAATTAAATTGATATTTCAAGAATACCAATACCTTTCCAAGGGAGGCATGGGATGTGATAGAACCAGCTGCTGAACAATGATGAAGTCCCTGATTTGCCTGAGAATGGAAGTGAAGTTATCCAGCTGGCTGTTACAGAGTTGTGAAATATGTATTTTCTTGTGATGCCCAAACATCACTGTCCTCTCCCATACTTCAGGCCACTGGACTCATTTGACAGTGAAATAAGGCCTCTGCTCTGGGTGCTGGATACACAGACAACTCTTTGTGTGAGAACAGTAGAGGGACATACAGATACAGTAGATCTCCTTACTGTTTTAGTACAGTATATATTGTTACTGTATACAACACCCCAATCTACTAGTCTCTCTCTCTCTCTCTCTCTCTCTCTCTCTCTCTCTCTCTCTCTCTCTCTCTCTCTCTCACTCTCTCTCTACAATTGAGGAAGAACATTTATTTGTAACTTCCTTAATTTAGGTTGTGGACCTCACTGACTGACTGATTCACTCACTAAGCATGTAATGGTGGAACTCAACATTTCCGAAATAATTGTTTAATAAAGCTAAATGTTTACGCAAAAAAAATCACGATTAGGCTATTATTACATTTAAAACCTGTTGGTACTAGGGGGCAGTATTTTCATTTTTGGAAAAATAACATTCCCAAATTAAACGGGATATTTTGTCAGGACAAGATGCTAGAATATGCATATAATTGACAGCTTAGGATAGAAAACACTCTAAAGTTTCCAAAACTGTAAAAATATTGTCTGTGAGTATAACAGAACTGATGTTACAGGCGTAAGCCTGAGAAAAATCCAATCCGGAAGTGACTCATCTTTTGAAAGCCCTACGTTCCGATGCGTCCCTATTGAGCTGTGAATGCCCTATCAACCAAATTACACTTTCTACGTATTCCCCAACGTGTCTACAGCATTGAGGTAGTTTTACCATTTATGTTGAAGAATACCCGTAGGCGGCTTCATTGCGCAAGTGGTCACCTGATGCTCCCAGAGAAATTCTTGCGTAAAATACAGAGGTAGCCATTATTCCAATCGCTTCTACTGAGAAACCAATTGTCCCGGGTTGATATATTATCGAATATAGATATTTGAAAAACACCTTGAGGATTGATTATAAACAACGTTTGCCATGTTTCTGTCGATATTATGGAGCTAATTTGGAATATTTTTCGGCATTTTCGGTCGATTTCTCAGCCAAACGTGAAGAACAAACGGAGCTATTTTGCCTACAAAAATTATATTTTGGGAAAAAATGAACTTTGGCTATCTACCTGGGAGTCTCATGAGTGAAAACATCCGAAGTTCAAAGGTAAACAATTTAATTTGATTGCTTTTCTGATTTTCGTGACAAGGTTGCCTGCTGCTAGCAAGCCATAATGCTATGCTAGGCTATCGATAAACTTACACAAATGCTTGTCTAGCTTTGGCTGTAAAGCATATTTTAAAAATCTGAGATGACAGGGTGATTAACAAAAGGCTAAGCTGTGTTCCAATATATTTCACTTGTGATTTTCATGAATAGGAATACTTTCTAGGAAGATTTATGTCCGTTGCGTTATGCTAATTAGTGTCAGATGATGACAACGGTCCCGTTCACGGGACAAGGTGTCACTAGAGGTTAAGATGTCTCTCTCTGCCTGAGAATATATACTGAACAAAAATATAAATGCAACATGAGCTGAAATAAAAGATCCCAGAAAGGTTCCATATGCACAAAAAGCTTATTTCTCTCAAATGTTGTGAACAAATTTGTTTCTATCCCTGTTAGTGAGAATTTCTCCTTTGCCAAGATAATCTATCCACTTGACAGGTGTGGTATATCAAGGAGCTGATTAAACAGAATGATCATTACACAGGTGCATCTTGTGCTGGGGACAGTAAAAGGCCACTCCAAAATGTGCAGTTTTGTCACACGACACATTGCCACAGATGTCTGAAGTTGAGGGAGTGTGCAATTGCCATGCTGACAGCAGAAATATCCACCAGAGCTGTTGCCAGATAATTTAATATTAATTTCCCTACCATAAGCCGCCTCCAATGTCATTTTAGAGAATTTGGCAGTACTTCCAACTGGCCTCACAACAGTAGACCACGTGTAACCACGCCAACCCAGGACCTCCACATCCGGCTTCTTCACCTGCGGGATCGTCTGAGACCAGCCACCTGGACAGCTGAAGAAACTGAGGATTATTTCTGTCTGTAATAAAGCCCTTCTGTGGGGAAAAATGTATTCTCATTGGCTGGGCCTGGCTCTCCAGTTGGTGGGCCTGGCTCCAACGTGGGTGGGCCTATGCCCTCCCAGACCAACCCACGGCTGCGCCCCTGCCCAGTCATGTGAAATCCATAGATTAGGGCCTAATGAATTTATTTCAATTGACTGATTTCCTTATATGAACTGTAACTCAGTAAACTCTTTGAAATTGTTGCATGTTGTGTTTATATTTTTGTTCAGTATACAATATCATATTTGCATTTGTCCACAGTTGCAGGTAAAACTATTTTCTACAAAGATCTGAAGACACTCTTCAGATCACATCATTGGCAACAGTCAGCATTTGTGACCCGTTTCAAAAAGCTAGGTGTATATCGCATGTCACTACTTCACAGGAGAGGCATAAAAATAAAATCTCTGAAATTTCACAAGTGACAAGTAATAGACATGTGAGCATGACTACATATGGACATACTCATAAGTCAAGGTGATCAAGTCGAAGTGGCCCCACTGTCCCAGATCATAGAGCACTCTAAGTGTGTCATTTATCATATAGTTTGTTAAATATCAACATTATCAACATGTTGGTACAGTGGGATTGAATTATAGGTTGCAGTCCAGATAAATAAAATTATTATTTACAGTTATGACATCCACCATCATGTAAATACATGGGAGAAGGTGCTCTCTTCCTGCTCCTCCTCCTCAGTGACAGTGTCATCTCTGCTAGGTGTGTCCTGAGTGGTTGAACCCCTTTCACCTGACCCTTGGTTGCCCAGTCCCAAGTATTTGCACTCCTCTGGGAGATGACCACCATCTCTCTGCTCTTAAAGTCCCAGAAGGCTGTTAGGTGGAAGGCCATGTTGGAGAACACCACACAATACTCGAAGAGGGTGAAAAAAGTGTAGCCTGTAGAGGTTAGGAAAGACAGGAGACTAACACTTTAACAAAAAATGTAAAAGCAAAATAGGATTTTGTATCTAATGCTTATTAAATAATCTTTGTCAAGAAATTGGATGATGTTTGAAGGAAACCAGTTCAAAGTGTGATCACCAAAGTATGATCATAAAGTTACTGGCCCCCTTCCCCATGTCAAACACTTGGATTCCTTATTAAGGGAACAAGGTGACATCACCTTACCTCTCATTGTAATACACCAATGGTAATATGATATTCTGTTACCTAATTTAAAAAGTCACCCCCTTGTAACCAGCATCGGAGAAGGTGTGTTTGCAGAGGGGCGTGGTTTATATAGCTAGATAACTAGTCTACTGGTGCCAAAATGTGACTGTAGAATGTCAGCAAATATAATTAAACGGTTTGCCCTATTTATCTATGGCAAAGATACGTATATGTTTCCCATTTCATCTGTGTTTGATGTTAGCTAGTTACTCGCTAGCCAGGTCTTCATCTGTGTCTGATGTTAGCTATAGTGGCTAGCCAGGTCTTAATCTGTGTCTGATGTTGGCTATAGTGGCTAGCTAGGTCTTCCGCCAGCCAAAAGGGGGAAGGGTTGTTCAAAACCCTGACACATCCGTCAGTGCTGCTGTGAACCGCATCACAAGATACATGCCAAGCTGTAGGCTCAAATTTAAAAAAGGATGTTTGAGTTGCTTTGTGTATCACCAAATTTGCTTGAGAGGATTTTATTGCAACACTGTCCGCTGGATCCAAGTTGCTTGACATGGGCGTTTCATAGAGCTGTCAGTTAAGGTGAGCTAATAAATATACAGTGCCTTGCGAAAGTATTCTTCCCCCTTGAACTTTGCGACCTTTTGCCACATTTCAGGCTTCAAACATAAAGATATAAAACTGTATTTTTTTGTGAAGAATCAACAACAAGTGGGACACAATCATGAAGTGGAACAACATTTAATGGATATTTCAAACTTTTTTAACAAATCAAAAACTGAAAAATTGGGCGTGCAAAATTATTCAGCCCCCTTAAGTTAATACTTTGTAGCGCCACCTTTTGCTGCGATTACAGCTGTAAGTCGCTTGGGGTATGTCTCTATCAGTTTTGCACATCGAGAGACTGAAATTTTTTCCCATTCCTTCTTGCAAAACAGCTCGAGCTCAGTGAGGTTGGATGGAGAGCATTTGTGAACAGCAGTTTTCAGTTCTTTCCACAGATTCTTGATTGGATTCAGGTCTGGACTTTGACTTGGCCATTCTAACACCTGGATATGTTTATTTTTGAACCATTCCATTGTAGATTTTGCTTTATGTTTTGGATCATTGTCTTGTTGGAAGACAAATCTCCGTCCCAGTCTCAGGTCTTTTGCAGACTCCATCAGGTTTTCAGTGCAAGGCACTGTATAGTGCTTTCGGAAAGTATTCAGACCCCTTGATTTTTCCCACTGTTCACCCCGCTACCATCCAGAAGGCCAGGTTAGTACAGGTGCATCAAAGCTGGGACCGAGAGACTGAAAAACAGCTTCTACCTCAAGGCCATCAGACTGCTAAACAGCCATCACTAACTCAGAAGGCTGCTGCCTACATTGAGACCCAATCACTGGCCACTTTAATAAATGGATCACTAGTCACTTTAAACAATGCCACTTTAAATAATGCCACTTGAATAATGTTTACATATCTTACATTACTTATATACTGTATTTAATACCATCTATTGCACCTTGCCTATGCCACTCGGCCATATTCTCATTCACCGCTTCAGATTTGTTTGTATTAGGTAGATGTTGGGGAATTGTTAGATTACTTGTTAGATATTACTGCACTGTCGGAACTAGAAACACAAGCATTTCGATACTCTCGTATTAACATCTGCTATGTAACCAATACAATTTGATTTGATTTGACATGTTTTGGTACCCTTCCCCAGATCTGTGCCGCGACAAAATCTTGTCTTGAAGCTCTACAGACAATTCCTTTGACCTCATGGCTTGGTTTTTGCTAGACTCAACTACAGTGTGATTGTACTATGCGATTGTAATTTCCTACTTTATAACTTGAAAAATTAAAACATTTAATTTAGCTAGTATTACTTGATGAGGAACACAATGAACCTGCTTAATTAAGCCCTCTGAGAAACTGTCGAGATGAGACATCAAGTAACACATTGCAGCTGCTGTAAAAACAGTTTCTGCCACATCCTTCCACAAATACTATTTATATTGCAGATCACTGTGTCTCAAGCAACATGATTTACTGGTTCTACCCTAAGATGGCCACAGTAGGTTGTCATGGAAAAACGATTACAAGCTCTATATCAAACTATTATCCAATGGCAATTGCCCATAAAACATGTATGACATACAGTAGTGGCAGCCTAATGCTTCTGTATGAGGCGTGTCATCTCCAAACGATATCCAGCAGCCCTTATGGGTACCAGTCTTTTTAGCTAACATTACACTCCTTGCCACGACATGTAATTGCCATAGTCCACTAGTTAACACAGCCACAAAGTCAAAATTGGCTACAGCGTAAAAATTAATTAAATGAAAAATGTGTTTTGAGTCTTAATTTAAGGTTAGGGTTAGACATACCGTTATCAGTGTGGTTAATGTCAGGGTTAGGTTTAAAATCATATTTTAAGCAGAGAATAGTAGAATTACGACTTTGTGGCTGTGGTAACTAGTGACGACCAAGAGTGCGCAATGAAACTGGATTTCAGCAGAGTTGCTTATTGTTTGTTGGAATTAACATTCATATTTTCCATGAGACATGTGGATCCTAGAAAAAATATAATTAGAATCAAAAACAAACATTTAGCTGTTAGCAGGCAAGTTTTTGTATTTTGATGCTTAAAATCAAAGCAAATAGGTTTTGTGTTTGGAATTGCAGTATGTATTAAGTTTGAAAATTAAGTTAGTTATGAGGTGTAATATTTGCATTAGAGGATAGCTGTGAGGGTTATCAAACACCTCATCTGTTCACCTCGAGCTCATTAATGATAGAATGTTCATATTTGAAGATGGCAGAAAGGACAATCTCTTTGGCAATATCAACGAGTGGCAAGGAGTGGAATGTTATTCTATATGCCATAAATATGTGTCAGTGTAAGAGTGCAAGCCAAGTGCGAGCAAGGTTAATGTCTTTGTGCTTGCTACAATGTGTGTGTGTGCACGTTTGGTGAACATGACACTCTACACTCCCAGTGAATTGTGTGTGGTGTGGAGGGGTGTGTTGGTCACAGCCCCAGACTGAGTCAGGAAACAGCTGTTCCTCCAGGACAGAGGCCCAGGTCCTGACAGTGTGAACACAGCCAGGGGCTTCTTCCAAGTCTGACTCAACAGGCCCTCAGTAACGCCCTGTACCACTGATCTGGTTGGGATAAAAATGCTGCTCTTTCTCCTAGAGTCCTAACACAGAATAACAGTGGTCCAAGTCCATCAACAATATAGTAAGAAACTGAAAATGAGAGATTCTATAAATAAGATTGTAATTTTTTTTTAGCTAAAACGATTGACATTGCTAATTACAATAGATTGGCAGTAGTCTGCATCAGTGTGAGTGTAAGGAAAGGAAACAGGGAGCTTCTCAATTAGGTAAAAGTCTGTCGTCTCTCTTCGACTCCTCCATCCTCCTCCATGACCCGCAAATTGATAGGTAGTCACCATGTTTAAGAGTGTCGATTCGTTAATAGGTGAACGGGAAGAGTTTGCTCCTCTCTTCTCCTCAATTGCCTCCTACAGTCGAGGATACTCATGTGTAGTGCAAAGTGTTTCGAAATCCGCCACACCCCCCTTGAATCAGCTGTTGTTTTCTCAAAGAAGAAACAAACATTTAAAAATGATACACTTCTTACCGTTTTACCTGTAAAATGTCACACAACACTAGCGAAATCATTTTTGGATTCCACCCATGTAAATGTCATTTGCAAATGATGTGCTAGCGGAGAAGGAGAGTTTCATTGCATACAAGTGCATTTGTTTCCATATATTTTCTCCTCTCCTCGTTTACCTCTTTTTTCAAAAGGAGATGAGGCATGGATGGAAGAGAAGACGCGAGGAGTCGAGAAAAAACATTTGAGAATCTACCACATCTTTGAACTGCACTTGACAATGCAGTTTCATTAGGCTGCAGCAATTGGTTTTTACTCTAGAGGGCTCTAGTGTCAACTGAACAATTAAGTCACCAAAAGCCCCTCTACTAAACAGAGGACCTTTACTATACTGTCTGCTTCACCAGGAAACTGCATCATACCACCAAATGAGCACAATCTGCAATTTTAGAGCTAGTTCACTTCGTCATTCAGTTGAATGAACAACTATCTTCATTTTACATTTCTGTCTTTCATTCACTTTCTACATTTCCTGGTCAAGTACAGGGCTGAAGGGAAGGAACGATGCCTTACCTCAGGAATCAGTGAGCACTTATTTATAACCAGACACAGCCGAGAAGTTAACACCAGGTGGATAACTGGCAATGAACAGGACAAACCTTCCTTATGGACAACTATGGGACAAAGAAGGGCATAAAAGCTAAAAGCATACTGTACAACTGTATTAGTCATAAGTCATTGATACAGGTTTTATGGTTTATAACTAGGGTCCATAGTTTCCCTGGTCGGGCCATGTATCCGGAAAAACTCAGGGCCCTATTTATAACAGCAAGAAACAGGAATTCTGTCATTTTTTCAAAATCTAATTGTATATCATGCAGCAAATGAATCCATGTAAATGAGCAGCATAGTATGTTACAGGGCAGTGGTTCCTAACCCTTTTGTTTACTGTTCCACCAACTAAATGTTGCTCTCTCCAGAGTACCCCTGATGTGTAGGCCTATGGTCTCGTTAGTTTTCTCAAGTACCTCCTGGAGAAGAGGCCCTTATATATAGAAGTTAAAATATGCCACTGCCACCAGGAACCTGAGAGCAGAGTGCAGGCCAATGCAGAAAAGCCAGATATGGCACTCTGGGCTCAGGCTTATGGAGGCACTAGTGGAACGTAGATCATTGGGAAACTAAAACAAAAACAAGAAGAGAGTCAGACTATGTATTTGCATGCAACGTTTTTAATAACAGGGACATGATTGATTATCTTGCTAAAGAGTGTAAGTGGAGTCTTGGAAATGAAACACGGAGGAGATGAAGATGCAGGTAATTATGCCAAGCAGTGGCAGACTGACGGTGCCCACAACACAGGAGGTGAATGATAAATCATAACCCCCCCTAAACGTAAAAATACCATATCTTCAGTTGGCCTGCCTGCCTCTTTTGGCAGGAGAGTAGGGCCGTTCGTGACTGGGTTGGGGTGTGGCTGGATGAGTTGCTGCCCCTCTCCTGATGCACACCGGATGTTTGTGGGGGACCTGGTGCTAAATCACTCGTAGACGACCTGATTCTGGGTCAGGGTTTCGTATGTCGCAGAGCAACTCACTCGCTGCGATCTATTGAAAGTCAGCCCTCGATCCAAGCACAGAGCCTGCTTCGGGTTAAAAGGTGCCCAACGCCTGTTTCGAATTACCACATGTACAGAGCCTGTTACGGGTTACCAGGTGCACGTGGATCCTGACAGCAGGACTATAGACATCTTAGTCATTTCAGGGAGTAAGCTATAATCTAAGGCCAAAGGAGAGGGGTGTTGACCAGGTAGGGAGAGTAGGTGTGGAGGCCTGGAGGTATGTAGCTCCAGGGAGTAAGCTATATACTCTCAGGCCCAGAGAAAGGGCAGGCAGGCGGGCAGGGATTTTAGGTCTAGAGGCCAGGAGTCAGAGGTCGCCAGGTCAATGGGGGCCTGCCTGGAGGTCAGGAAGGCCCCAGGGAGAAGGCCCTAGTGAATAGGTGTGTGAGTGACAATTTCCTTCAGGGGGGAAGAGAAAGCAAATTCATGTAAAAATGTGTGAGATGAAAATGGGCAGACTAAGGGTGTGCAATGTGTAGGCCCACTGAGTGTACATTCTGAACTGTGTTTGAAGTCAGTAGGTCACATGACCAAGGAGCTACTGAAATTAGAAACATTGAAAAACATTGAAAATTCATGTGAAATTGCTTGAGATGAAAATGGACAAGCTAAAGGGTGTGCAATGTCTAGGCCCACTGTGTGGACATTCTGAACCTTGTTTGAAGTCAGTAGGTCACATGACCAAGGAGCTATTGAAATTTGAATGTTTGAAAAATTAATGTAAAAATGTGTGAGATGAACAACCAGTTTTGAAAGTTTTAGGATTAATGGTTAAAGAGCTATTGAAATTTTACAAATTTGATTTGTCACCATGTTGACGGTCCCAATCTGCTGTTGGTGGAAGTAAGGAAAACTACAGGCAAATATCCGTCGAATTTCCAACCTGAATCTGTCTTTACCTCGGTATTCATGGCACGCTTACTATCATCTTTGTCATAGCACAAGAGCAGTCTACCGCTATCCATGCTTGCAACTTTGTCATTCAAATGATCATTTGGCATATTTTTGGATCGAGATAAATGTAACCTGTAACCTGCAATTCGATCTTCACTGGGTTGAATTCTCTGCTTGAATGTTATTCCAGGTAGGCTATAGTTTCTCTCTTTTGCTGAACAATGCACAGTTGAAGATGGTAAATTCACAAAGTACATATTTAGGAATGTATATGCCATGGTTCCCCAACTTGCGGCCCGTGGAATTTGGCACGGGGATAGTTTTATTTGGCCTCCCGAGTTTTCTGAGCAAAAAAAATAAAATAAAAGTGTTCTTATTTTTGTTGTTGGCCATAAAAGACTGTTAAAACACCAGGAAATCAGCTCCAGGTGATTTTTATTTAAGAAATCTAGTCCCAACTATTCCCACGCATAATAAAGAGATACATGATCATATACAAATGTAAGCAAGGTTTGAAATGCTTATGTTTTTAACAATATATCTGTCTGGGCTTCTTGTAAGTACACTATGTTCCGGCCACCTGACCACCCGCTCAAGAAAAAATCGACCCACGGTTGAATTTAGTTAATGATCCTGAGTGGCGCAGCGGTCTAAGGCACTGCAGCTCAGTGCTACTACAGACACCCTGGTTCTAATCCAGGCTGTATCACAACCGGCTGTGATTGGGAGTCCCATAGGGCGGTGCACAATTGGCCCAGCGTTTGGCTGGTGTAGGCTGCCATTGTAAATAAGAATTTGTTCTTAACTGACTTGCCTCTTTAAATAAAGGTTAAATAAAAAAATTAAATATGCTATGTTAAGTGTTTTGTTATATCAACACACACTTACAGTCCAATTGCAATGAGTGTTTTTTTTAATTCAATATGCAAATGGTGAGTTGAATGGTTTCATGACTGGTTTAGAGTAGCATCTTGACAGATAGCTCTTCGGATCATTATTACATATTAAAGAGAGTGACCTGGCTCTACGTATTTTACTGGTTTGTGCCTCACTGACAAAGCTCCAGGTTAGATGGGATCCTGAGTGTTAACACACACAGGAACTTTAATCACACACAGGAGAAGATGAACATAGGTATGTATCACAGGAGGTTGGTGGCACCTTCATTGGGGATGACGGGATCGTGGTAATGACTGGAGCGGAATCACTGGAATGGTATCAAATACATCAACATGGTTTCCAGGTGTTTGATGCCATTCCTATTGCTCCATTCCAGCCATTATTATGTATGGTTCTGTAAAGACACAGAAACTGAGAGATAATGAATATACACATGGAATGCAATGGGTAGAGCAGGATTAATGTAGGCATATCAAAGGAGCTACAACAGAGAATAAAATGGAACAGAACTGCAACAGCACAATAGGTAAGAACAGTATCTAATAACCAGGAATGACATAATAGTACAATAATACCAAGAGCAGAGTTAATGTAAACATCTTACCAAATACCATACAGGGAGTCTGTACAAATGGGGAACATAAATAGCAAGCATTACACTAAAGGTAATAGTAGCCTATACAAATAACAACACCAGCATATATCATTGTAATAGCTACGCAGTGACATACAAAGCCAAGCTAAACAACAATAACAACTCACTCTGTGTTCACGCATCCCATGCACATATGTCCAGTCACACTCACAGACTGGAATAACACCGTTCAGGTAAGACCTAGTGAACCTGAAGAAGCAGAGTAGAGGGAGAGAGGAGGTGTAAGACCCAGTGAACCTGAAGCAGCAGAGTAGAGGGAGAGAGGAGGTGTGTAAGACCCAGTGAACCTGAAGCAGCAGAGTAGAGGGAGAGAGGAGGTGTGTAAGACCCAGTGAACCTGAAGAAGCAGAGTAAGGAGAGAGGAGGTGTGTAAGACCCAGTGAACCTGAAGCAGCAGAGTAGAGGGAGAGAGGAGGTGTGTAAGACCCAGTGAACCTGAAGCAGCAGAGTAGAGGGAGAGAGGAGGTGTGTAAGACCCAGTGAACCTGAAGCAGCAGAGTAGAGGGAGAGGAGGTGTGTAAGACCCAGTGAACCTGAAGCAGCAGAGTAGAGGGAGAGAGGAGGTGTGTAAGACCCAGTGAACCTGAAGCAGCAGAGTAGAGGGAGAGGGGAGGTGTGTAAGACCCAGTGAACCTGAAGCAGCAGAGTAAGGAGAGAGGAGGTGTGTAAGACCCAGTGAACCTGAAGCAGCAGACTAGAGGGAGAGGGGAGGTGTGTAAGACCCAGTGAACCTGAAGCAGCAGAGTAAGGAGAGAGGAGGTGTGTAAGACCCAGTGAACCTGAAGAAGCAGAGTAAGGAGAGAGGAGGTGTGTAAGACCCAGTGAACCTGAAGCAGCAGACTAGAGGGAGAGGGGAGGTGTGTAAGACCCAGTGAACCTGAAGCAGCAGAGTAAGGAGAGAGGAGGTGTGTAAGACCCAGTGAACCTGAAGCAGCAGACTAGAGGGAGAGGGGAGGTGTGTAAGACCCAGTGAACCTGAAGCAGCAGAGTAAGGAGAGAGGAGGTGTGTAAGACCCAGTGAACCTGAAGAAGCAGAGTAAGGAGAGAGGAGGTGTGTAAGACCCAGTGAACCTGAAGCAGCAGACTAGAGGGAGAGGGGAGAAGCAGTGTGTAAGACCCAGTGAACCTGAAGCAGCAGAGTAGAGGGAGAGGAGGTGTGTAAGACCCAGTGAACCTGAAGAAGCAGAGTAAGGAGAGAGGAGGTGCGTAAGACCCAGTGAACCTAAAGCAGCAGAGTAGAGGGAGAGAGGAGGTGTGTAAGACCCAGTGAACCTGAAGAAGCAGAGTAAGGAGAGAGGAGGTGTGTAAGACCCAGTGAACCTGAAGCAGCAGAGTAGAGGGAGAGAGGAGGTGTGTAAGACCCAGTGAACCTGAAGCAGCAGAGTAAGGAGAGAAGAGGTGTGTAAGACCCAGTGAACCTGAAGCAGCAGAGTAGAGGGAGAGAGGAGGTGTGTAAGACCCAGTGAACCTGAAGAAGCAGAGTAAGGAGAGAGGAGGTGTGTAAGACCCAGTGAACCTGAAGCAGCAGAGTAGAGGGAGAGGAGGTGTGTAAGACCCAGTGAACCTGAAGAAGCAGAGTAAGGAGAGAGGAGGTGTGTAAGACCCAGTGAACCTGAAGCAGCAGAGTAGAGGGAGAGGAGGTGTGTAAGACCCAGTGAACCTGAAGCAGCAGAGTAGAGGGAGAGGAGGTGTGTAAGACCCAGTGAACCTGAAGCAGCAGAGTAAGGAGAGAGGAGGTGTGTAAGACCCAGTGAACCTGAAGCAGCAGCAGCTCCTCCGAAGTATTGAGTACAATGTCAACTGTTACAGAGATACGAGGGCCACAGCGACAAGGACTGGGGAGTGGAAGAAGGTGGCGAAAGTGTTGGACCGATTCTTCATGTGGATCTTTTTCTTCATGGTGTTTTCCATGAGCCTGCTGATCATGGGGAAAGCCATCTAACTTCAGACCTGGGCTGTGTTCATTAGGTACGGAACAGGAGAAAATATGTTGAAATTATGGAAGTATTACGTGAAATTGTGTATCAAAATGTTTTCTGTTTTACACCTATTGCGTATAACCAAAATGAGAAAACAGGTGTGTGCAATAAGTTTGTAATGACCAGTTTCCACCTCCCACGTTTTTATACATGAGGGCCTAATCTGAACACAGGGATTTAATAAAGATTTCACCAGTTTTATTGAATTATTTGATATTCCAAACCCTTTCATGTGTGTATGTTACCTACAGATATCGTTATTGTTTACTTTTACAATTTAGTTGTCTAGAGATGTCGGATCTTAATTTGAGCAAGTTCGCAACAGCAGAAAAATAATGCTGCTGCAGCAGCAGGAAATGTGAATTATTATGTGGATTATAATTAATTTACAGTTTTGCAGGGATTGATACATTTTTCGTTAGGGTGAATCAAGTTTGAAATTTCAAAGTGGAAATTACAAACTTCAGAAGCCCTTTTAAACCTCAAATATACAGATTTAATGTCCTGCAATTCTCCTGCAAAAGGTTGATCAAATTTAGATCCTACATCTCTACAGGTCATGTGTGTTAGAACATGGGAATTGCAATACATTTATATGACCATTCAGGAATGATTAAACACAAATGAATAGTTGATTTAAGCTCTTTGAGTTAATTTATTAACATTTAATAAAACATTATAATCCATTCTGACATTTCAAAACATTTAAATAATAAATTACAGCATCAAAATATCTCACAGTACATGATCCAGTGTATGTCTGCCGTACTAAACGGGACAATTTAACTTTAACATGCATGTGATATTGTTAAGAGAAACAAAGATTATCCCTTCAATTATTAGCTGTTTCGTAAACCAGGCTTTATTCTCTTTTTAAAGTGGATTGAACTGTATCACCTGATCCTGAACTGTATGTTCTGATCCTGAACTGTATGTCCTGATCCTGAACTGTATGTCCTGATCCTGAACTGTATGTCCTGATCCTGAACTGTATGTTCTGATCCTGAACTGTATGTTCTGATCCTGAACTGTATGTCCTGATCCTGAACTGTATGTCCTGATCCTGAACTGTATGTTCTGATCCCGAACTGTATGTTCTGATCCTGAACTGTATTTCCTGATCCTGAACTGTATGTCCTGATCCTGAACTGTATGTCCTGATCCTGAACTGTATGTTCTGATCCTGAACTGTATTTCCTGATCCTGAACTGTATGTCCTGATCCTGAACTGTATGTCCTGATCCTGAATTGTATGTCCTGATCCTGAACTGTATGTCCTGATCCTGAACTGTATGTTCTGATCCTGAACTGTATTTCCTGATCCTGAACTGTATGTCCTGATCCTGAACTGTATGTTCTGATCCTGAACTGTATGTTCTGATCCTGAACTGTATTTCCTGATCCTGAACTGTATGTCCTGATCCTGAACTGTATGTCCTGATCCTGAACTGTATGTCCTGATCCTGAACTGTATGTTCTGATCCTGAACTGTATGTTCTGATCCTGAACTGTATGTTCTGATCCTGAACTGTATGTCCTGATCCTGAACTGTATGTCCTGATCCCGAACTGTATGTTCTGATCCTGAACTGTATTTCCTGATCCTGAACTGTATGTCCTGATCCTGAACTGTATGTCCTGATCCTGAACTGTATGTTCTGATCCTGAACTGTATTTCCTGATCCTGAACTGTATGTCCTGATCCTGAACTGTATGTCCTGATCCTGAATTGTATGTCCTGATCCTGAACTGTATGTCCTGATCCTGAACTGTATGTTCTGATCCTGAACTGTATGTTCTGATCCTGAACTGTATTTCCTGATCCTGAACTGTATGTCCTGATCCTGAACTGTATGTTCTGATCCTGAACTGTATGTTCTGATCCTGAACTGTATTTCCTGATCCTGAACTGTATGTCCTGATCCTGAACTGTATGTCCTGATCCTGAACTGTATGTCCTGATCCTGAACTGTATGTTCTGATCCTGAACTGTATGTTCTGATCCTGAACTGTATGTCATGTGTGTTGCTTTGTTGTGCCAACTTGTATTCCCTAATGATCTCACCTCTCTCCACAGAGACATATTTCATTATTTCTGCTCAGACACTCTGCTAGTCTCCTGACAAAGTACTGCATTTTGAATACCTGCATATTCTAATTGAGTGTTTATCCTCAAAACAGTTCAACAGTGTCCCTGTTAGTCACCAAAAGAGCCAACTTTACCAGAACAGAGCTTTCTCAGCGCAGCCTTTCTCTCATTGTTTCTGAAACGTTAGATGATAGGATTCATATCAGGGACACTGTCAGAAAGGAGTTAACAATAGATATCAAGATTAGAACATTACAGTGAATGTTTTCAGACTTGGCACTGATGTGATATGAAAATTATACAGAAATAGAGCCCAGATGCCTATGCTGCTGTAGCCGATAGATCACATTCTCTTAGTGATAATGCTGCTGTAGCCGATAGATCACATTCTCTTAGTGATAATGCTGCTGTAGCCGATAGACCACATTCTCTTAGTGATAATGCTGCTGTAGCCGATAGACCACATTCTCTCAGTAATAATGCTGCTGTAGCCGATAGACCCCATTCTCTTAGTGATAATGCAGCTGTATCAGATAGACCACATTCTCTTAGTGATCATGCAGATGTAGCCGATAGATCACATCCTCTTAGTGATAATGCTGCTGTAGCCGATTGACCACATTCTCTTAGTGATAATGCAGCTGTAGCCGATAGACCCCATTCTCTTAGTGATAATGCAGCTGTATCAGATAGACCACATTCTCTTAGTGATCATGCAGATGTAGCCGATAGATCACATCCTCTTAGTGATATTGCTGTTGTAGCCGATAGACCACATTCTCTTAGTGATAATGCAGCTGTATCAGATAGACCACATTCTCTTAGTGATAATGCAGATGTAGCTGTTAGACCCCATTCTCTTGGTGATGCTGTAGCCAATAGACCCCATTATCTTAGTGATAATGCTGCTGTAGCCAATAGACCACATTCTCTTAGTGATAATGCAGCTGTAGTCGATAGACCCATTCTCTTAGTGATCATGCTGCTGTAGCCGATATACCACATTCCTTAGTCATAATGCTGCTGTAGCCGATAGACCCCATTCTCTTAGTGATAATGCAGCTGTAGCCGATAGACCCCATTCTCTTATTGATGATGCTGCTGTAGCCGATATACCCCATTCTCTTAGTGATAATGTAGTTGTAGCCGATAGACCCCATTCTCTTAGTGATAATGCTGCTGTAGCCGATAGACCCCATTCTCTTAGTGATAATGCAGCTGGCGACGTAGTGCTTATAGACTATGACAAACAGCAGCTCCCTCTCTATGGTTTCAAAAGACACATTCAACTGGATGAAACACACTGAGAGATGGCGATGTCATTCCACAAACACACTGCTATCATCTTAGCGAAAGCACTGGTTGATATCACAGTGTCTGTGAGGGCCAGGTTAATTATGAAAATGTACATGGCTGACTGCAGCTTGGGGTCTGTCGCCACCAGGGTAAGTGTGAGGAGCTTTCCAATCAGGATCATCAGGTAGACCACCAATAGGAAGATGGCCAGCTCTGGGTAGAAGACGTTCAGCCCTCTCTCACCCCCAACAAAGAGGAAGTCAGTCACATTGGCTTGAAGGCAAGAGTCACCTGGCGGTCAAGGAAGATCATTTTACAAAGGTGCACAATATATCAGTATTTGCTTGAGAAAGACATAAATAGTTATCTTATTTGGTATGAGACATTTGGTATGAGACAATCTTATTTGTTATGAGACACTTACTTTCTACATTGTGAAAGATGTGTTCAGGGCATCTATGCTGTCAACACTCCAGATTTGGATATTATTTGGACTGTTTCTGTGAAAAGACACACAACAAAGTCAAACAAACATGAATCATTCATCTCTATTGTAAACACTACATTTAATATCAACAAGTTTGAATTGCCATTGATGCAAATGATTATTTGATGAATCTGGTATTGAATTAGCCCAATAACACCAATGATTGAACATGCCTGTCCACCATACAGTAACACTTACCGTCTGTGTAGTGTGCACAAAACAATGATGCAGTCTACAAAAAGAATTACATTAACAAGACTGCATTCACAGAATAAAATAGCAATCTCCTGATAGTGACTTGACAATATGACTAGTTTATCTCAATGTACAGGTCCCAAGCATGCATTGATTGGTAATACATGCATGGAATTCATGGCAAACGAGAGCAGAGCTAAAATGGATAATAAAAGCTACTACTCTCTTCTGTGCTCCCCTTCCCATGTTGCATCATTATGCAGGCTTATGACTGGGGCAAATAGTTTCTGATTAATTATGTCCAACACATCATTTTGATCCTCTAAAATGTTTATATGCCTGGATAGATGCTCAACAAACTCTTCACAAACTCCATCGGCTAGCTAGGTGTTCACTGCAAATGCTGATATGCAGCAAACAGTCTTGTGTTTCCAGCAGGGAGTTGTACACCTCAATGGAACTTAAATGTGTGTGATAGTATTCAAATCTGGAAGCTCCAGTCAATATCAACCCGGAGTGTATAGACATTGTTTTTTCCTCGCTGTGTAACCTTTTACCATTTCAAAGTAACATAATCAAATTTGAGTATAATTTACAAGGGCAGCAGGTAGCATAGTGGTTAGAGTGTTGGGCCAGTAACCAAAACGTTGCTGGATCGAATCCCTAAGCTGACATGGTAAAAATGTGTTGTTCTACCCCTGAACAAGGCAGGTAACACACTGTTCCCCGGTAGGTTGTCATTGTAAATAAGAATTTGTTCTTAACTGAATTGCCTAGTTAAACAAAGGTGAAAAAAATAAGTGTAAAAACTTGTTCATTTATTGTTAAAGGCCCAGTGCAGACAACAACGTGATTTACCTGTGTTGTATACATATTTCCACACTATGAGGTTGGAATAATACTGTGAAATTGATAATGACCTTTTAGTAAAATACTTTTCTTTAAAGTCTGCCTGAAATTTCAGTCTGTTCTGGTGAGGTGGAGTTTTAGCCTGCCTGGTGTCGGCAGTAATTTAGTTAATAGACCAATAAGAAAGAGAGTTCCAAACCTTTCTGCCAATAACAGCTAGTTTTCAGTTTTTCCCTTCTAACTCAGACCACTCCCAGACAGTCCAAGCAAGTTTTTTAAAATTGAAAACAATCACAGTAAGGTACTTAATTGTTACTCAGAAATTATTTGATTTTGAGATAATTAAAAAAAAGGGCTGTATTGGACCTTTAAATAATAAAATCCAAACATGGTGCATTATGGAATAACTTTATTGGAGAACAAGAGTTTCAGGACAGAATCCTTTATCTGTTTGTTCCTGAAACTGTAAACAAGTGGGTTCACAAGAGGAGTTAAAATACAGTTGACAATAGATATAAGGATGAGAACATTGGGATGAATATGATATGATTTAGCACTGATGTAGACACATGAATGAGCAATGTAGAAGGTAAGGACAACAATGAGATGAGAGGAGCAGGTAGAGAAAGCTTTTTTCCGCCCTTCAGATGTGGCAATTTTGCAAACAGATTTGATGATATTACAATATGACCAAATTATGACAGTGAATGGAACATACATCACAAATAAAGCACATGCGAGGGCTAGATCTATCAACAGTGTTGTGTCCAAACAAGACAATGTAACAATCGGAGGATAATCACAAAACCAGTACATTATCTGATTACTACAGAAAGGTAGTTGTGATGCAAGAATGACATTCAATGCTGGAAGAATTAACCCCAAAGCCCATGCTGTTGAGGCCAGGATCACACATACTTTGATTGTCATGATGCTGTTGTAGCGTAAAGGATTGCAGATAGCAACATAGCGGTCGTAGGCCATAGCACATAGGAGAAATCCCTCTGTAGTTTGGAATGTCAAATAGATATACATCTGCAAGAAGCAACCTGCAAATGAAATGGACACATCATTCCACAAACACACTGATATCATTTTAGGTAAAACGCTGGTGGTGATCACTATATCTGTGAGAGACAGATTACAGAGGAAAATATACATTGGTGTGTGAAGTTTGGGGTCAAGCAACACCAGAGTGATGATCATGGCGTTGCCGATGAGGACCATAATGTATACCACAAGAAGAAAGATGGCCAAGTCTGTGTAGATCTCCTTGAGACCCAGCTCCCCTCCATGTATCAGGAAATCTGAAAACAGGCTCACGTTGAACTCCAGTGGTAGAGAAACATCTGAAAAACATTATGAGAAGAATGAGATTTTCATGTAAAAACATGCACCCACGAAGTACTGTCTAAAACACATACTGGTTTATATTTACATAGAAAGCATATAGTCGGGCACAGTGTAACTACAAGGAATACATTGTTAAGCAATATAGTTGTTATGACCTTATTATGAATAGGTATATCATCTGCATGCAGTATTTTCACACACACACATACACACACACCATACGCACACACACACCATACGCACACACACACCATACGCACACACACACCATACGCACACACACACCATACACGCGCACGCACGCACGCACTCACACAAACAGACACACACATATAGTAGGACCTTTTTGAAATCCAAGTGATACAGAAATTACATCATAATAGAAGGAAACAAAAGCCTTTTAAGGTTAAGGATGAAGTAAGAGTTAGTTTGATAGTTGTTCACTGTTCAGGTAAAGACGTTTCACCAATAGACAACACTGCAAACTCGAAAGCAAAGATTTTTATGGAATCAGCTGACACTGAAGGGGGATATCTAGTCAGTTTCAGAGTTGCACAACTTGCACAACTTAGTGCGTTCAACCAAAATGTGTCTTCCGCATTTAACCCAACCACGCTGGTTCAAAGAGGTGCGGGGGGGGGGGTCTGCCTTAATCAACATAATTGGCACACAGGGAGCAGTTGTTGATGAACTGTTTTGCTGGTCCAGGTATTTGAACCACTAGGCTACACTGTTGATGTTCATTTAAATCAATATTCACTATTAGAAACCAAACCAAACCAAACATCAAACAACAGTGTGATGAGCATTGAGCACATTAGGTTTAAAGTGAGGTTGATCCAGACAAGGGCATGGTTGTCCAAAGTTGCCACAGGTAATCATAGAGCCTCGCTAGATGCTAAGCGGGATCCTTGGGACGACCCTATCCTAAATCCTGACACCTAACCCTGACCATTACACAAACCCTTACCTAAACCCAACCCTAACCCTTACCTTAACCATTTTACATTTCAATGGGGTGAGGCCAGATTTGGGCCATCCAAAGCATCCCACTTAGAAAAAAAACATTGATTCACACAACTGAGAATAAAATAACAATATCTAACAAACAGAGACAAAACAAATGGACAAGGGAGAAAGAACATCTGCAAAGGTTGAATTGATTATGTTAGGGTTAATACATTGACTCAAATAAGGTAATAATTAGAGCTATACATTTTGTTATTAAAAACATTTAACAGGACGTTCTAAAGAAACCAGAAAAGTGTTAGCATCCTCCAATTCACCAGCCAACGTTGACAACATATTTTACATTAATCAGATGGTAAGAAATTCCTATTTAAATATTGGGAACATAATGTTGTTCACCTGAAAGAGAAATTTAAGATGTTAATTATGGCTGCTGTTCTTCTTGTTCCTTTAACAGCTCTTGTATCATTTGATTTTTCCAATTGGAAAATTAGAAAACACAAAAAAAATTTATGTCATAGAAAGCACTGGAGTTCTCACTTACTTGCCATTGTGTTGGTCATCTCACCAGACCCGCATCTCTGGGATTGAGGAAGAGCTGCGTAATGTGGGAATTTATATAACAACTCCTCACCCACTCTTCCTCTGTAATCCTTTTCAGGAAGCTTTTTAATTAGACAGAAAACACAGGAGTCACTTTGGGACCTTTTTATTGTGTTGTCTGGCACAAGCTCATAATTGGGACCTACAACACAAGCTCATAATTGGTTTAATCAGAACACAGAGACCCTTCAATACACTGTGGTCCAATACACTGTGATTTAATATTAAATGATATAGTATTCATGCAGTGATTAAATATACTAAGTAGGAGAACATAATCTATGCCAGTGGTGGAAAAAGTACCCTATTGTCATACTTGAGTAAAAGTAAACATACTTTAATAGAAAATGACTCAAGTAAAAAATAAAGTCACCCAGTAAAATACTACTTGAGAAAAAGTCTTAAAGAACTTGGTTTTAAATATTCTTAAATATGAAAATGAAATGTAATTGCAAAAATATTCTTAAGTATCAAAAGTAAAAGCATAAATCATTTCAAATTCCCTATATTAGGCAAACCAGACGGCACCATTTCCTTGTGTTTTTTTATTTGTGGATATCAAGGGGCAAAGTCTAAAAACACAAACATACTTTACAAATGAAGCATGTGTGTTTAGTGAGTCTGACAGATGTGAGGCAGTAGGGATGACCAGGGATGTTCTCTTGATAAGTGTGTGAATTGGACCATTTTCCTGTCCTGCTAAGCATTCAAAATGTAATGAGTACTTTTGGGTGTCGGGGAAAATGTACACTACCAGTCAAAAGCTTTAGAACAATTACTCATTCAAGCTTTGTCTTTATTTTTACTATATTCTACATTGTAAAATAATAGTGAAGACATCAAAACTATGAAATAACACATATGGAATCATGTATGTAGTAATCAAAAAAGTCTTAAACAAAAAATATTTCTGAGATTCTTCAAATAGCCACCCTTTGCCTTGATTACAGGTTTGCAAACTCTTGGCATTCTCTCAACCAGCTTCACCCGGAATGTTTTTCAAACTCCTTTTGAAGGAGTTGCCACATATACTGAGCACTTGTTGGCTGCTTTTCCTTCACTCTGCGGTCTGACTCCTCCCAAACCATATCAATTTGGTTGAGGTCGGGGGATTGTGGAGGCCAGGTCATCTGATGCAGCACTCCATCACTCTCCTTCTTGGTCAAATAGCCCTCACACAGCATGGAGGTGTGTTGGGTCATTGTCCTGTTGAAAAACAAATGATTGTCCCACTAAGCCCAAGCCAGATGGATGGTGTATCGCTGCATAATGCTGACGTAGCCATGCTGGTTAAGTGTGCCTTGAATTCTAATGCTTTACATTGGGAAATACACGCTTTACATTAGGAAATACACAGTGGAGATCATCCGTTCACCCACACCGCATCTCACAAAGACAACAGCAGTTGGAACCAAAAATCACAAATTTGGACTCCAGACCGAACGACAAATTTGCACCAGTCTAATGTCCAATGCTCGTGTTTCTTGGCCCAAGCACGTGTCTTATTGTTATTGGTAGTGGTTTCTTTGCAGCAATTCGACCATGAAGGCCTGATTCACACAGTCTCCTCTGAACACTAATGTTGATGTTGAGATGTGTCTGTTACTTGAATTCTGTGAAGCATTTATTTGGGTTACAATTTCTGAGGCTGGTAACTCTAAAGAATTTATCCTCTCCAGCCGGGAAACTCTGGGTCTTCCATTCCTGTGGCGGTCCTCATGAGAGCCAGTTTCATCGTAGTGCTTGATGGATTTAGCTCCTGCACTTGAATAAACTTTCAAAGTGCTTGAAATATTCCTTATCGACTGACCTTCATGTCTTAAAGTAATGATGGACTGTCGTTCTCTTTGCTTATTTGAGCTGTTCTTTCCATAATATGGACTTGGTGTTTTACCAAATAGGGCCATCTTCTGTATACTTGTGCATATTTGATATTTGTGCATCTTTCTCACTCATCATTATTCATGATTCATTCGGGATGATCCATAATCCTGGTACAGTAGCATCCACATTAATGTCAAAGTGTTTGGAAAAATATTATATTCTTATTTAAAAAATAATTGTAGAGTCACAAGCTTGATGTAGTCATTGCATACTATAAATATTGGAACAAGTACCACTGTAAATGTTTGACTACTTTAATACACATAAGTTAATTATACCCAGCACTTTTGGCCCCCTAAAATGTGGGAGCTATGTACAAAAAGTGCTGTAATTTCAAAACGGTTCACCCAATATGGATGAAAACACGCTTAAATTAAAGCTGGTGGTCTGCACTTTAACATCACAGTCATTGTATCATTTCAAATTCAAAGTGCTGGAGTACAGATCCAAAACAGCAAAACACTTGTCACTGTCCCAATACTTTTGGAGCTCACTGTGTGTTCCTCTTGTGATGTTATTGTTTAACAGACAGTCATGAATATCAATTGCCTGGCTCTGCTCCTGGGAGAGGGAGCACCAGAAGGACTGTAGGAACTGTTTCAGAGGGAAAAGGCCTTGGATCAGTTGAAGGCAATCTGGGATTTTTCCTGCTGTTCAATGGTCATTTCAATTAGCCACAGCCAAAGTCACAATCAAATCAAATCAAATGTATTTATATAACCCTTCATACATCAGCTGATATCTCAAAGTGCTGTACAGAAACCCAGCCTAAAACCCCAAACAGCAAGCAATGCAGGTGTTGAAGCATGTTGGCTAGGAAAAACTCCCTAGAAAGGCCAAAACCTAGGACTAAACCTAAAGAGGAACCAGGCTATGTGGGGTGGCCAGTCCTCTTCTGGCTGTGCCGGGTGGAGATTATAACAGAACATGGCCAAGATGTTCAAATGTTCATAAATGACCAGCATGGTCAAATAATAGGTCTGGGACAGGTAGCACGTCCGATGAACAGGTCAGGATTCCATAGCCGCAGGCAGAACAGTTGAAACTGGAGCAGCAGCACGGCCAGGTGGACTGGGGACAGCAAGGAGTCATCATGCCAGGTAGTCCTGAGGCATGGTCCTACGGCTCAGGTCCTCCGAGAGAGAGAAAGAAAGAGAGAAAGAGAGAATTAGAGAGAACATACTTAAATTCACACAGGACACCGGATAAGACAGGAGAAGTACTCCAGATATAACAAACTGACCCTAGCCCCCTGACACATAAACTACTGCAGCATAAATACTAGAGGTTGAGACAGGAGGGGTCAGGAGGCACTGTGGCCCCATCCGATGATAACCCCCGGACAGGGCCAAACAGGAAGGATATAACCCCACCCACTTTGCAAAGCACAGCCCCCACACCACTAGAGAGATATCTTCAACCACCAACTTACCATCCTTAGACAAGGCCGAGTATAGCCCACAACCCAAGGGGGGGCATCAACCCAGACAGGAAGATCACGTCAGTGACTCAACCCACTCAAGTGATGCACCCCTCCTAGGGACGGCATGAAAGAGCACCAGTAAGCCAGTGACTCAGCCCCTGTAATAGGGTTAGAGGCAGAGAATCCCAGTGGAGAGAGGGGAACCGGCCAGGCGGAGACAGCAAGGGTGGTTCGTTGCTCCAGAGCCTTTCCATTCACCTTCACACTCCTGGGCCAGACTACACTCAATCATAGGACCTACTGAAGAGATGAGTCTTCAATAAAGACTTAAAGGTTGAGACGAGTCTGCGTCTCTCACATGGGTAGGCAGACCATTCCATAAAAATTGAGCTCTATAGGAGAAAGCCCTGCCTCCAGCTGTTTGCTTAGAAATTCTAGGGACAATTAGGAGGCCTGTGTCTTGTGACCGTAGCGTACGTGTAGGTATGTATTGCAGGACCAAATCAGAGAGATAGGTAGGAGCAAGCCCATGTAATGCTTTGTAGGTTAGCAGTAAAACCTTGAAATCAGCCCTTGCCTTGACAGGAAGCCAGTGTAGGGAGGCTAGCACTGGAATAATATAATCACATTTTCTAGCAGCTGTATTTAGCACTAACTGAAGTTTATTTAGTGCTTTATCCGATGATGATATCTGATACAATGATATCTATAAGAAATTGTGAAATATTTTATTCAATATTATCTGTCTCCTTTGCCAGCAAAGAGGACAAATGTTTTCTGGTAACAATTAGTCTATCCTATCTTATTGCATTGACTAAATAAAATGAATGTAATAAAATACACTATATTTTGCCTATGGTATATACATTTCTAGAAACGTATATAGAGAATAGCAATAATGTCATAACAAGTTGATGCTTATTGTTTATTATGTTTCAAATCATTTAAATGTCTACTTTTTCATAAAATATTGTGATTTAAAAAAAGAGCACATTTCTGCCAGATGCCAGTTAAAATGTCCAAAATAGCACATATTTCTATGACAGTATAATGCTTTTGCCAGTGTTGCCCATGCTTAGACCGGTTATGCACATTTGAGTTCACATTCAGGCTCCCGAGCTGTGAATACCTTGCTTCTTTAATATCAGTTTATACGAAAAAGTATTTATTTACAGTGACCCCCCCATCCCCCACCCCACTATCGGGGCATGTACTCTACAAGGTGTCAAAATTCCACAAGGATGCAGGCCCATGTTGACTCCAATGCTTCCCACAGTTGTGTCAAGTTGGCTGGCTGTCCATTGGGTGGTTGACCGTTCTTGATACACACAGGAAACTGTTGAGTGTGAAAAACCCAGCAGCGTTGCAATTCTTGAAACACTTAAATTGGTGTGCCTGGCACCTACTACCATACCCTGGTACTTAAATCTTTTGTCTTTCCCATTCATCCTCTGAATGGCACACATACACAATCCATGTCTAAATTGTCTCAAGGCTTAAAAATCCTTCTTTAACCTGTCTCCTCCCCTTCATCTACACTGATTGAATTGGATTTAACCTCTCTAGGGTAGGGGGCATCATTCAGAATTTGGGATGAAAAGCATGCCCAAATGTAACCACCTGGTACTTGGGCCCACAAGGAATGATATGCATATAACTGGTCGATTTGGATAGAAAACACTCTGAAGTTTCCAAAACTGTTAAAATAGTGTCTGTGAGTATAACAAAACTGATTTGGTAGGCGAAAACCTGAGAAAAATCAATTCAGGAAGTGTTTTTGTTTTGTAGTTTTCTATTCAATGCCAGTATCCATTGACTTAGGACTCAATTCCTATGCCTTCCACTAGATGTCAACAGTCTTTAGAAATTGTTGCAGGCTTGTATTCTTATAAATGAGGGAGTAAGACCAGTCTGCATGAGTGGACACTACCGTGTCGCAGAGCTTTTTCATGCGCAATCCCGAGAGAGTGCATTTCTTGTTTACCTTTTATATTGACTACATTATTGTCCGGTTGAAATATTCTAGATAATTTAGGCTAAAAACAACCTGAGGATTGAATATAAACATAGTTTGACATGTTTCTATTAACATTACGGATACAATTTTGATTTTTTTGTCTGCCTGTTTTGACTGCGTTTGAACCTGTGGATTACTGAAGAAAACGCGTGAACAAAATGGAGGTTTTTGGATATAAAGAGACTTTATCGAACAAAAGGAACATTTATTGAGTCAATGAATGTCTTCTGAGTGCCACCATATGAAGATCATCAAAGCTAAGGGATTAATTTTATCTCTATTTCTGACTTGTGTAACTCTTCTACTTGGCTGGCTACTGTTTGTAATGATTTGTCTGCTGGGCTATGTTCTCAAATAATCGTAAGGTATGCTTACGCCGTAAAACATTTTTTAAATCTGACACCGTGGTTGGATTCACAAGAAGTTAATCTTTAAACCTATGTAAAATATGTTTTGTTTCCTGAATTTTTATAATGAGTATTTCTGTATTTGAATTTGGCGCTCTGCGATCTCACTGGATGTTGGCCAGATGGGACGCTAGCGTCCCACATACCCTAGAGAGATTTTTTAACAAGTGGTGACATTAATAAGGGATCATAGTTTCACCTGGATTCACCTGATCAGTCTGTGCCAGTATAAATGTTGGAACACTCAGTGTATATCTCTTTACTGTCTCAATTCCAGGCTGTTTTTCATTCAGACCTGGGGCACCATAATCAGGTACAGGTTGACAATAGAGTGAATTAGTTACGGGTTCGCTCTATAGAGTGAATTAGTTACAGGTTGACTCTTTTCGAGTGAATCAGGTACAGGTTGACTCTATAGAGTGAATCAGTTACAGGTTGACTCTATAGAGTGAATCAGTTTCAGGTTGACTCTGTAGATTGAATCAGCTACAGGTGAGTGAAATCTCTGGCCATCAAGGACAATCTCTCAATTCACCTGAAAACCAGCAGTATTGCAGACCTTCAATCTTGGAATTGAGCATCTCAGACGTCCCTCTGAATTTTCAGCTAACAGACACTAGAGGTCTCTATAGAGATACAATTTTGACTGGCAGTCAGGTAATGACTAGGCACAGACAGGAAAGCCTGTTAAACAATGTGTGCTCATCATCACCTTTACAGTTCCCTCATTCATACTTCCTAATATCTTACAGAACATCACCTTTAAAGGGTGATTTCACAATTCTTCTATTTCATATTCATAATCTCCAACATCAAAATGTGTAAATGGCAAGACATAACCTTTAAAGGGAAATATTGCAATTTAATCCCGAACATTGCCTGCTCATTGCCTGCACATAATTGGTTAAAATCACGAAACACACTAGATGATGTCATTGGAAACACTTATCTTATCTACAAAACATAGAAAGGTGTCATGTTAACAAATGTTGATGTTGGGGTGGTGCTGAAGATTATGAATATGGAGTAGAACATTTTTGAAATGTACCTTAAACATCACTTTTAAGAATGGTATGTGCTGAATTCTAATCCATTTTGTTTTAGGGTTTTAGGGATACCAGAATAATCAACAAGCCTGTCAATATTATTTACAAAGTGCAAAACAAATATCTGTATTAAGAGTGTGTAACTTTCCGGCTGAGTATTTGTATAATTTTCTGCTTCAATGACTTTGTTTGCAAGCCGTAGATAATTGGATTCAAATTAGCAGGGACGACATGAAATAGAATGTAAGCCAGTTTTCTCAAATATGGATAGTCTGGAAAGCGATGCAGTATGATGGTTAGAAACCCACTCCACAGCATAATGAGATACAGTACCAGGTGGCTTGCACAGGTCTGAAATGCTCTGTTGTTCAGCTCTTTGCTCTTCTTGGTCCAGCAAATCACAGCAATCCTGAAATAAGTGACAGCGATGCTTCCCATTGATGAAGTAAAGAGCAGCACAGTGAAAAAGAGTCCATAGATGTTGTTGATTGAAACGTTCTCACAGGATAGCTTGAACAATGATGCATTGTCACAATAAGCATTCTGAATGATTGAACTGCAGCGGGAAAGCCTTATGGTGAGACCCAGTAGGACAGACACTAACACAAGGGAAGCCCCCCAAGCAGACACAGACAACATAACTAAAGTTTTGTTTGTCATTATGGACGTGTACCTTAATGGGTAACAAATGGCCACATACCTGTCAAAGGCCATAATGATCAGTATCATATGTGAGGCTGATCCAAACGTGTGACTGAAAAAGGCCTGAGCAACACATTGGCTGTACGTGATAAACCTCTCAGTTGAAACAATGTCAGCCATGAGGCGAGGCAACAAGACAGTGTTGCCAATCAGATCATTTACAGACAGGTTACAGAAGAGGATGTACATTGGTTGGTGCAAGCTTCTCTCTGTGATAATGGCGACCAGGACTCCAATGTTAGACACAAGGAGGGCGAGATAGACAAACAGCAAGGAGAAAAAAATTGGATACATGAATGTCTGTGGCAATTGAAAACCCTGGATGTGAAGGATATGGCTTGGTAATGACATGTTGTCATCCATCCTGTTAGCAATGAAGGGCAAACCTGAAAAAAAAGGACAGAAATATAAATAAAAATTATAATTTGTTATAATTGTAAATACAAGTTTTAAATGAAGATATACTACACATGCTGTTTGTATCCTCTTTTTTAAAATCTGCTGCTAGGAATTTTGAATACTCCATATAAACAAATTTGACAGAGTGAATAAGAATGCCGCAGCATTAACAGCTGTAGTCAGTCAAGAGGAAAACCTGTATACAGGCAGTCCTCCAAAGCCACGCTTGTACCTTGCTGAAGAGGGTACGAATCCTGCCACAGGTATCGGCTACATCCTTTTTATCTACAACACTCCCCCATCATTTATCATCCTTAGTTTCAACAATGATGAGGTAAGTCAAATGGTCACATGTGGATTTTCATGTCATAGTCTCAAGAGCTTAAGCTAGGCAGATTGTCATGACAACTCCTCTTGAGAAGGAACATGTTATGCATTTAAAATTTTTAAAATATTGTGTGAGTGACCACTAATGGAAGCCATCTGGCAACTAGGTTTTGAATGATATTCTGTAGGTGTTTGTTAGCCTGGACCTGGATCTGTTTGTGCCGTCTTCACACCAAGCAGGACAACATGGCTGGTTGGCGTGACAATTACTCCATATAGGACTTGGACAGACAGCACAAACAGTTTTGGATCTAGACTAGCTGGTCTTTTTGTGCCCTGTGTAGGATCAAATCCTGATACACTATATATAACATACGTGGACACCCTTTCAAATTGATGGATTTGGCTATTTCAGCCACACCCATAGCTGACAAACCATGCAATCTCCATAGACAAACAGTGGCAGTAGAATGGTCTTACTAATGAGCTCAGTGACTTTCAACGTGGCACCGTCATGGGATGCCACCTTTCCAACACGTCAGTTCTTAAAATGTGTGCCATGCTAGAGCTGCCCCGGTCAACTGTAAGTGATGTTATTGTGAAGTAGAAACAGCAAAGTGATAGGCCACACAAGCTCACAGAACGGGACCACTGAGTGCTGAACCGTGTAGTGCGTAAAAATTGTCTGTCCTCGGTTGCAACACTCACTACCAGGTTCAAAACTGCCTCTGTAATCAACGTCAGCACAATAACTGTTCATTGGGAGCTTCATGAAAGGGCTTTCCACGGCCTAACAGCCGCACCCAAGCCTAAGATCACCATGCGCAGTGCCAAGCGTCGGGCTGAATTTTTTACATTTTACCTTTATTTTACTAGGCAAGTCAGTTAAGAACAATTTCTTATTTTCAATGACAGCCTAGGAACAGTGGGTTAACTGCCTGTTCAGGGGCAGAACGACAGATTTGTACCTTGTCAGCTCGGAGATTCGAACTTGCAACCTTTCGGTTACTAGTCCAATGCTCTAACCACGGCTACCCTGCCGTGGTGTAAAGCTTGCCGCCATTGGACTCTGGAGCAGTGGAAACACGTTCTCTTGAGTGATGAATCTTGCTTCACCATCTGGCAGTCCGACGGATGAATCTGGGTTTGGCTGATGCCAGGAGAACGCTACCTGCCCTAATGCGTAGTGCAGTGTAAAGTTTCTTGGAGGAGGGGGCTGGGGCTGTTTTTCATGGTTCAGGCTTGGCCCCTTAGTTCCAATGAAGGGAAATATTAACACTACAGCATACAATGACATTCTAGACAAGGCCTGGGCAATTATTTTCCATGGAGGGCCACATTAGAATATATTTTTGCCTTCGCGGGCCAGAATCATATTACAGGATTATACATGTGTATGATATATCTACTGTAAATCACATCCAGATATGATACTTATTTTAGTTTTTTAACATGCACAGAAATAAAGCCACGTCCATGTCTCCTTTTGGTAGGTATTTTCATTATTCAACATGCAATCAACCACACGGAGGGAAAAGTACGCTGTGCATTCAGCAACTCTTGTTAACGGGTATGCACAAAAACACAGGAAAGAGAGAGAGAGCTCAACATTACATTTAAACTACTCAATCAGTGTGAGGAGTGAAGTCTCTGATGGGCTTTGACTAGAGCAGTGAAGTCAGGTATAGTTTCTGACATCGCTATGTGCAGGATTGCTGAGAGGTGAGAGTCAGTAAGAGATGATCTTTGCCTTGACTTGCTATATTTCATCACTGAAAATGTCTGTTCACATACATAGGTTGACCCAAACAGTACAAACATCTTGTGAGCTTGACTCCTAATCTTTGGAAAGTTTTGTTCGTCGAAAGATGCATAGAACCTAGTCAGTGACATTGTTTTGAATAGTTCTCCAATCACTGCATCAGAATGAAAACCGATAAGTTCAGTGGGACGTTATCCACATTGAAGGTGAAAGGAGAGGAAACCAACAGCATGTCATTTTCCAACACTTTGAAATCCTCAAAACGACGGGAAAACTCACCGTTCAAAGCACACAGCAGCGATGTATACTTCTCCTGCTGGTCATCTGATAGGGAACAGACTAGTAGTGTCAGAAGGTCATCTGATAGGGAACAGACTAGTAGTGTCTGAAGGTCATCTGATAGGGAACAGACTAGTAGTGTCAGAAGGTCATCTGATAGAGAACAGACTAGTAGTGTCTGAAGGTCATCTGATAGGGAACAGACTAGTAGTGTCAGAAGGTCATCTGATAGGGAACAGACTAGTAGTGTCAGAAGGTCATCTGATAGGGAACAGACTAGTAGTGTCAGAAGGTCATCTGATAGGGAACAGACTAGTAGTGTCAGAAGGTCATCTGATAGGGAACAGACTAGTAGTGTCAGAAGGTCATCTGATAGGGAACAGACTAGTAGTGTCAGAAGGTCATCTGATAGGGAACATACTAGTAGTGTCTGAAGGTCATCTGATAGGGAACAGACTAGTAGTGTCAGAAGGTCATCTGATAGGGAACAGACTAGTAGTGTCAGAAGGTCATCTGATAGGGAACAGACTAGTAGTGTCAGAAGGTCATCTGATAGGGAACAGACTAGTAGTGTCAGAAGGTCATCTGATAGGGAACAGACTAGTAGTGTCAGAAGGTCATCTGATAGGGAACAGACTAGTAGTGTCAGAAGGTCATCTGATAGGGAACAGACTAGTAGTGTCAGAAGGTGGGTGAGAGTGTTGTCATCTGATAGGGAACAGACTAGTAGTGTCTGAAGGTGGGTGAGATTGTTGTCATCTGATAGGGAACAGACTAGTAGTGTCAGAAGGTCATCTGATAGGGAACAGACTAGTAGTGTCAGAAGGTGGGTGAGAGTGTTGTCATCTGACAGGGAACAGACTAGTAGTGTCAGAAGGTGGGTGAGATTGTTGTCATCTGATAGGGAACAGACTAATAGTGTCAGAAGGTGGGTGTGATTGTTGTCATCTGATAGGGAACAGACTAGTAGTGTCAGAAGGTCATCTGATTGGGAACAGACTAGTAGTGTTCAGAAGGTGGGTGAGAGTGTTGTCATCTGATAGGGAACAGACTAGTAGTGTCTGAAGGTGGGTGAGATTGTTGTCATCTGATAGGGAACAGACTAGTAGTGTCAGAAGGTCATCTGATAGGGAACAGACTAGTAGTGTCTGAAGGTGGATGAGATTGTTGTCATCTGATAGGGAACAGACTAGTAGTGTCAGAAGGTCATCTGATAGGGAACAGACTAGTAGTGTCAGAAGGTCATCTGATAGGGAACAGACTAGTAGTGTCAGAAGGTCATCTGATAGGGAACAGACTAGTAGTGTCAGAAGGTCATCTGATAGGGAACAGACTAGTAGTGTCAGAAGGTCATCTGATAGGGGACAGACTAGTAGTGTCAGAAGGTCATCTGATAGGGAACAGACTAGTAGTGTCAGAAGGTCATCTGATAGGGAACAGACTAGTAGTGTCAGAAGGTCATCTGATAGGGAACAGACTAGTAGTGTCAGAAGGTCATCTGATAGGGAACAGACTAGTAGTGTCAGAAGGTCATCTGATAGGGAACAGACTAGTAGTGTCAGAAGGTCATCTGATAGGGAACAGACTAGTAGTGTCTGAAGGTCATCTGATAGGGAACAGACTAGTAGTGTCAGAAGGTCATCTGATAGGGAACAGACTAGTAGTGTCTGAAGGTCATCTGATAGGGAACAGACTAGTAGTGTCAGAAGGTCATCTGATAGGGAACAGACTAGTAGTGTCAGAAGGTCATCTGATAGGGAACAGACTAGTAGTGTCAGAAGGTCATCTGATAGGGAACAGACTAGTAGTGTCTGAAGGTGGGTGAGATTGTTGTCATCTGATAGGGAACAGACTAGTAGTGTCAGAAGGTCATCTGATAGGGAACAGACTAGTAGTGTCAGAAGGTCATCTGATAGGGAACAGACTAGTAGTGTCAGAAGGTGGGTGAGATTGTTGTCATCTGATAGGGAACAGACTAGTAGTGTCGGAAGGTGGGTGAGATTGTTGTCATCTGATAGGGAACAGACTAGTAGTGTCAGAAGGTCATCTGATAGGGAACAGACTAGTAGTGTCAGAAGGTCATCTGATAGGGAACAGACTAGTAGTGTCTGAAGGTGGGTGAGATTGTTGTCATCTGATAGGGAACAGACTAGTAGTGTCTGAAGGTGGGTGAGATTGTTGTCATCTGATAGGGAACAGACTAGTAGTGTCTGAAGGTGGGTGAGATTGTTGTCATCTGATAGGGAACAGACTAGTAGTGTCTGAAGGTGGGTGAGATTGTTGTCATCTGATAGGGAACAGACTAGTAGTGTCTGAAGGTGGGTGAGATTGTTGTCATCTGATAGGGAACAGACTAGTAGTGTCTGAAGGTGGGTGAAATTGTTGTCATCTGATAGGGAACAGACTAGTAGTGTCTGAAGGTGGGTGAGATTGTTGGCTTCTACTTGGGGGGTCAGGGGGAGTAATTTTTTTGGACTGGCCTGCACAGACCCCTGATCTCAATTCCATTGAACATCTTTAGGATGAATTGGAATGCCGACTGCGAGCCAGGCCTAATCGCCCAACATCAGCGCCGACCTCACTAATGCTTTTGTGGCTGAATGAAAACAAGTCCCCACAGCAATGTTCCAACTAGAGCTCGACCGATTATTCGGATTATATCAGTCATAATCACTAGTGAACTACACATGGTTGATGATATTACTAGATATTATCTAGCGTGTCCTGTGTTGCATATAATCTGACTGAGCATACAAGCATACAAGTATCTAAGTATCTGAATGAGCAGTGATAGGCAGAAGCAGGCGTGTAAACATTCATTCAAACAGCACTTTAGTGCGTTTTGCCAGCAGCTCTTCATTTTGCATCAAGCATTGCGCTGTTTATGACTTCAAGCCTATCAACTCCCGATATGAGGCTGGTGTAACCGAAGTGAAATGGCTAGCTAGTTAGCGCACACTAATAGCGTTTCAAACGTCACTCGCTCTGAGCCTTCTAGTAGTTGTTCCCCTTGCTCTGCATGGGTAATGCTGCTTCGATGGTGGCTGTTGTCGTTGTGTTGTTGGTTCGAGCCCAGGGAGGAGCGAGGAGAGGGACGGAAGTTATACTGTTACACTGGCAATACTAAAGTGTCTATAAGAACATCCAATAGTCAAAGGTTAATGAAATACAAATGGTATAGAGAGAAATAGTCCTATAATTCCTATAATAACTACAACCTAAACTTCTTCCCTGGGAATATTGAAGACTCATGTTAAAAGGAACCACCAGCTTTCATATGTTCTCATGTTCTGAGCAAGGAACTGAAACGTTAGCTTTCTTACACATATTGCACTTTTACTTTCTTCACCAACACTTTGTTATTGCATTATTTAAACCAAATTGAACATGTTTCATTATTTACTTGAGGCTAAATTGATTTAATTGATGTATCATATTACGTTAAAATAAGTGTTCAATCAGTATTGTTGTAATTGTCATTATTACAAATAAATAAAACAAAATCGTCAGATTAATCGGTAGCGGCTTTTCTGGGCCTCCAATAATCGGTATCGGCGTTGAAAAATCATAATCGGTCGACCTCTAGTTCCAACATCTACTGGAAAACCTTCCCAGAAGAGTAGAGGCTGTTATAGCAGCAAACGAGGGACCAACTCCATATTAATGCCCTCCATATTAATGCCCATGATTTTGGAATGGGATTTACCACAAGCAGGTGTCCACATACTTTTAGTCTTGTACTGTATTTATGCTGATACCTCAAGTGGTTTCATTCAGGCCTTCACCCTACTCTAGGCCAGTATGTGCCTGAGATACATTGGTTACAGCATTCAGTCTTTATGGTACGTAGATATGCAACAAATAACCAAGTCATGCTGTTTAATTATCAGTAAACTAGACGATGAAGTATATACTCGAAGTGTATACATATCTACGTTTATGGCCAACTGTCATACTTTCAACAATGACTTGGACCTATAATTTGGTGCCCTTTGTCAGTGAAATGACACCTATCTGCAACCCTCTTGAATGACATAATTTCACTGTTAATTACCCAAGTGGAGCAAGTGGATACATTTGATATTGACAGTGGGTCAGGTGATAGTTACCTGACATTAAAAAGTCTGTTTTCCATGGTTGGACAAGCTGTTATAGTACAAAGACCAGAGGAACTAATGAGCGCCATGATCACTATGTACTGTAGCACTAACAAATCAGGCTAATAACAGAGGGCTAATTATCTAGGATCCCTAAACTCTAATTCCCACCAGGGAGAGGAATGATGCAATGGAGAGGAAAACACTAGTGGATGTGATAACAAATTAGTATGGCTACATTTACTGTTAAAAAAATTATGTGTGCGTAATCCAAACTTTTGTATCAATAAACAGGGGTGCTCAAACTTTTGAGCCTTTTGGGCCTTTTAGGCCAAAATATGATCTGAGTATTAGGTTGCGAGCCGAACAAATAGATAGTGTGTTTAGAAATCTAAAAGGTAAACAATTGCTTTTTAGGGTTTTTAAACAATAGCGTTTTACACTGAACAAAAATATAAACGCAATGTAAAGTGTTGGTCCCATGTTTCATGAGCTGAAATGAAAAAGCATATGGAACAATGTTGTGCGCAAATTTGTTTACATTCCTGTTAGTGAGCATTTCTCCTTTGCCAAGATAATCCATCCACTTGACAGGTGTGGCATATCAAGAAGCTGATTTTACAGCATGATCATTAGTCAGGTGTACCTTGTGCTGGGACAATAAAAGGCCACTCTAAAATGTGCAGTTTTGGCACACAATGCAATTCCACAAGTGTCTCAAGTTTTGAGGGAGTGTGCAATTGGCATGCTGACTGCAGGAATGTCCACCAGAGCTGTTGCCAGAGAATTGAATGTTAATTTCTCTACCATAAGACACCTCCAATGTCATTTTAGAGAATTTGGCAGTATTTCCAACCAGCCTCAATTAAGTGTGCCTTTTTAAAAGTAATTTTGTGGAATTTCATTCCTTCTTAATGCTTTTGAGCCAATCAGTTGTGTTGTGTGACAAGGTAGGGGTGGTATATAGAAGATGGCCCTATTTGGTAAAAGACCAAGTCCATATTATGGCAAGAACAAATCAAATAAGCAAAGAGAAAAGACATCAGATGTCTCTTTTTCACTTTTACCGTCTTATAAAGGCCCCAGCTAGTATTCAATCTGTTTACCTTTATTCGCCTAATACAGTTCATTGTGGCTATTTTGTTAATCATAACACTTCCATGATTACATCAGTTAGCAGAGACTTTCATCTTGGTGTGAAAAACACTTATTAATGAGCCCCGTAGAGAGTTGATTAAATAATGTATTATTGAGTGTATCTTGTTGTAATTAATCCATTGGGAATGCGGAAACAGTTATTAGTCTTCACCTCTTGCTAACGAAGCATGTTGATAACTTTACCCCGAGGAACCACAAGTTCAAGTTAGATCTCTGCCTTATAGTTAGGTGACATTGCACATATTTGAATGACATAAATCATGTAGATGATATCTCAAATGTCCAATGCATTTCAATAGAAGGGAGAAATATATCTATCTATCATAACGTTGCCTTATTTTATTCTCCATGCCTCTAGCCCAGGCATGCTCTAGCCTGAGTATACATGTTGATGGTCCATCAGAACATATATCGAATCAAATGTTAAAAATGAATATGGTATCTAGTCATATCTATAACTCCTTCCTTCATGTTGTGTCAGAACGTCCACAGAGAGAAACATTGATTAAGTATCTATTAGGAGGGGATAAGGGAATATGTGGACACTGACCTATGGGATTGCAATGGGGACAAGAGGGCCTCTTTACCAAAGTGGCTAAAAGAACTGGGGAATGGACTAAAGGGATAGGTTAACCCAGGAGAGAGAGCCCTATTGGACAGGGAGGTAGTTAATTACTTTTAGAGTCGTGTGTATTGTTGTGAAGTGTTAGATACTACTGTACTATTGGAGCTAGAAACACTAGCATTTCGCTACACCCACAATAACATCTGCTAAATATGTGTATGTGACCAATAACATTGAATTGAATCAAGCTCTGGTCATTGTTAGTTGATGAAGGGTCAGTGTGAGGACACCCCTCTCGTGACTGGAGGATCCTGGGGGATGGAAGACTCACTTTATGCACTTGTAGCCGTGCGTCACAAACCCACTGAATTGGTGGGTTATTGGTGAGGAGCCTCTTAAAGAAGATGTTACAGGTCTGTGAGAGCCAGAAATCTTGCTTGTTTGTAGGTGACCAAATAGTTATTTTCCACCATAATTTGTAAATAAATTCATTAAAAATACTACAATGTGATTTTCTGGATTTTTTTTCTCATTTTGTCTGTCATAGTTGAAGTGTACCTATGATGAAAATTACAGGCCTCTCTCATATTTTTAAGTGGGAGAACTTGCACAATTGGTCACTTTTTTGCCTCACTGTACCTCAGGCCCTTCTTTGGACACTGTGTTATCTAACCTCCAGACGAGCTTCAATGCCATACAACTCTCCTTCTGTGGCCTCCAACTGCTTTTAAATGCAAGTAAAACTAAATGCATGCTCTTCAACCGATTGCTGCCCGCACCTGCCCCCCCCGTCCAGCATCACTACTCTGGACGGTTCTGACTTAGAATATGTGGACAACTACAAATACCTCGGTGTCTGGTTAGACTGTAAACTCTCCTTCCAGACTCACATTAAACATCTCCAATCCAAAATTAAATCTAGAATTGGCTTCCTATTTCACAGCAAAGCATCCTTCACTCATGCTGCCAAACATACCCTCGTAAAACTGACCATCCTCACTTTCCTCGGCTTCGGCGATATCATTTGCAAAATAGCCTCCAACACTCTACTCAACAAATTGGATGCAGTCTGTCACAGTGCCATCCGTTTTGTCACCAAATTCCCATATACTACCCACCACTACGACCTGTATGCTCTCGTTGGCAGGCCCTCGCTTCATACTCATCGCCAAACCCACTAGCTCCAGGTCATCTACAAGTCTCTGCTAGGCAAAGCCCCCCCTTATCTCAGCTCACTGGTCACCATAGCAGCACTCACCCCCAAAGCCAATTCTTCCTTTGGCCGCCTCTCCTTCCAGTTCTCTGCTGCCAATGACTGGAAAGAACTTCAAAAATCACTATAGCTGGAACTCTTACCTCCCTCACTAGCTTTAAGCACTAGCTATCAGAGCAGCTCACAGATCACTGCACCTGAACATAGCTCATCTGTAAATAGCCCATCCAATCTACCACAACCCCATACTCTATTTATCTTGATCCTTTACACCCCAGTATCAATTCTTGCACATTCATCTTCTGCACATTCTACCATTGCAGTGTTTAATTGCTGTATTGTAAATACTTCGCCACCATGGCCTATTTATTTCCTTACCCTCTTATCCTACCTCATTTGCACATGCTGTATATAGATTTTTCTACTGTATTATTGATTGTATGTTTGTTTATTCCATGTGTTATTCTATGTTGTTCTATATGTTGAACTGCTTTGCTTTATCTTGGCCAGGTCTCAGTTGCAAATGAGAACTTGTTCTCAACTAGCCTACTTGGTTAATGAAGGTGAAATAAAAATTGTAATCAATAAATACAATTTTAAAAATCATTGTATAACAAATATTCAAGAATGTCTCAGCTGACTTTTGGTATTTTATTAGGATCCCCATTAGCTATTGCAAAAGCAGCAGCTACTCTTCATGGGGTCCACACAAAACATGACATAATACACAACATCAATAGACAAGAACAGCTCAAGGACTGAACTACATACATTTTTTTTAAAGGCACATGTATCCTACATAACAATGCATACACACAAACTATTTGGGTCAAATTTGTAAAATATTATTTGTAAAAGATTATAGGCATGCTCATCTTTCTAGTATCTCCTCTTCTGAATTAAATTGTACAGTCGTGGCCAAAAGTTTTGAGAATGACACAAATACTAATTTCCACAAAGTTTGCTACTTTAGTGTCTTTAGGAATACTAAAGTATAATTACAAACATTTCATAAGTGTCAATGGCTTTTATTGACAATTACATGAAGTTGATGCAAAGAGTCAATATTTGAGTCAATATGTGTTGACCCTTCTTTATCAAGACCTCTGCAATCCACCCTGGCATGCTGTTAATTAACTTCTGGGCCACATCCTGACTGATGGCAGCCCATTCTTGCATAATCAATGCTTGGAGTTTGTCAGAATTTGTGGGTTTTTGTTTGTCCACCTGCCTCTTGAGGATTGACCACAAGTTCTCAATGGGATTAAGGTCTGGGGAGTTTCCTGGCCATGGACCCAAAATATCGATGTTTTCTTCCCCGAGCCACTTAGTTATCGCTTTTGCCTTATGGCAAGGTGCTCCATCATGCTGGAAAAGGCATTGTTCATCACCAACCTCTTCCTGGATGGTTGGGAGAAGTTGCTCTCAGAGGATGCGTTGATACCATTCTTTATTCATGGCTGTGTTCTTACGCAAAATTGTGAGTGAGCCCACTCCCTTGGCTGAGAAGCAACCCCACACATGAATGGTCTCAGGATGCTTTACTGTTGGCATGACACAGGACTGATGGTAGCGCTCACCGTGTCTTCTCCGGACAAGCTTTTTTCCAGATGCCCCAATCAATCGGAAAGGGGATTCATCAGAGAAAATGACTTTACCCCAGTCCTCAGCAGTCCAATCCCTGTACCTTCTGCAGAATATCTGTCTGTCCCTGATGTTTTTCCTGGAGAGAAGTGGCTTCTTTGCTGCCCTTCTTGACACCAGGCCATCCTCCAAATATCTTCGCCTCACTGTGCATGCAGATGCACTCACACCTGCCTGCTGCCATTCCTGAGCAAGCTCTGTACTGGTGGTGCCCCGATCCCGCAGCTGAATCAACTTTAGGAGATGGTCCTGGCGCTTGCTGGACTTTCTTGGGCACCCTGAAACCTTCTTCACAACAATTGAATCGCTCTCCTTGAAGTTCTTGATGATCCGATAAATGGTTGATTTAGGTGCAATCTTACTGGCAGCAATATCCTTGCCTGTGAAGACCTTTTTGTACAATTAATTAATTGCAATTCATCTGATCACTCTTCATAACATTCTGGAGTTTATCAAAATTGCCATCATACAAACTGAGGCAGTAGACTTTGTGAAAATGTACATTTGTGTCATTCTCAACTTTTGGCCATGACTGTATATGGAATGAACGCAAGTGAAATACGAATCAACCTATTGAAAGTATGAGTCTGAACCAATTACATATCTGGTGTATGATGATGGTTTACAGTCAGAATGAGACCAGATGTGGGGAAAAGTGTATTGTTTCTGCAAAGAACACAAAAAATGGGAATAGTTCAATAATACTACCTATCGGTAGTTCATCACTATATCTGTGCGTTGTATTGGTAAACAAGGCACAGAATATCGTAGCTTCAAATTATCCATCAAACTATCATTTCAACATCATGGACTGGCAGTCCCTGAATCCCCTGGCCCGTCTCTCAGTTTACCAAACAAAGTTAATGGATCATTCTGTTAAAATTCAAGATTGTGCTTTAAGTTGAAAGATGTAACCCTTGTCTTTTTTTAACTTTTAAATTAATTATCTATACCCATTGGTTCTTGAAGAATACAGTATAATTTATAAATGCTTCATTAGCTTAGGTCAAGCATAGTCCATCAGAACCCAACATATATGCTTGTTTAACTCCATCGTAAACAATGTCATTGTAAACATACACTCATGCTTAACTATTATTTGGATATTATGGATGGTCTGTTCTTTCATCTATAGTGCTGTCTACGAGTTTGTGAGAGGTTACATTTATCCAGCCACTTTGCAGCTCAGTTCGAAGAGCATGGTGTTTGTAACACCATAGTAGTGTTTGAAATGCCAGGGAAGTATCAAGAGAATGAGGAGGAAAATGGAACCCCACAGGGTAGTGCTATTAGTCCTACCTTATTCATGTTGATGATTGATGACATCTTTGTGGATATCGGACAGGGTATAGGGGCGATGTTATACAGTGGGGCAAAAAAGTATTTAGTGAGCCACCAATTGTGCAAGTTCTCCCACTTAATAAGATGAGAGAGGCCGCCTCTAGGGCCATCTGTGACAACAGGAAATGTGATATTGTTATAGGGCCATCTGTGGCAATAGGAAATGTGATATTGTTATAGGGCCATCTGTGGCAATAGGAAATGTGATATTGTTATAGGGCCATCTGTGGCAATAGGAAATGTGATATTGTTATAGGGCCATCTGTGGCAACAGGAAATGTGATATTGTTATAGGGCCATCTGTGACAACAGGAAATGTGATATTGTTATAGGGCCATCTGTGGCAACAGGAAATGTGACATTGTAATAGGGCCATCTGGGGTAACAGGAAATGTGACATTGTTATAGGGCCATTTGTGGCAACAGGAAATGTGATATTGTAATAGGGCCTTCTGGGGTAACAGGAAATGTGATATTGTGATAGGGCCATCTGGGGTAACAGGAAATGTGATAATGTAATAGGGCCATCTGGGGTAACAGGAAATGTGATATTGTAATAGGGCCATCTGGGGTAACAGGAAATGTGATATTGTAATAGGGCCATCTGTGGCAATAGGAAATGTGATATTGTAATAGGGCCATCTGTGGCAACAGGAAATGTGATATTGTAAGAGGGCCATCTGTGGCAACAGGAAATGTGATATTGTTATAGGGCCATCTGTGGCAATAGGAAATGTGCCACCGTGCTTATATGTAGTTTAAGATCTGGAAAGTCAGAACGTGAGGATTTATGAGTAAAAATAAAGATGCAGCTGTTAGGTTAACAAGGAAATGGTATTGAAATTCAGTTCCGTTGGATTTCGGCTCAATCAGGAGTGAATGGAAATTACACAGTAGATATAATGGCAAAAAGAGCAGTGAAAAATAATATACAGGTGCAGTTGGGTAGAGGGGAAATTAAAACATTGATTCAGAAAAAAGGGTTAGATTGCTGGCAGAGACAATGAGATGAAAGTAGTAAGGGCAGACATGTTTATAGTACATGGACATCTGTACGGGAGATAGTGTCATATAATGGGAACAGAAGGGAGGAGGTTGTGTAGGATGACATTAACATATGGGATTGAATTCATCTTTAAACGTGATAGGGAAACATGATACTGGAATGTACAATGGATGTATTGTAGAGGAAACCATTTAACATGTATTATTATTTTGTGAAATGAATGATGTAGAAAGGAAGAGATTGTTTCATAGTGTCAGAGAGGTTGGTCAGGAATGGGTGGTATTTTGGGTGGGGGTGATGGGAGTAGTGAGGTTTGTAGGGAATTGTATTTTATTAGAAATTCAGGGTTAGTTAAGAGAATATAGTCGTATAGATAGGTTGTGAACGGTCTCACCCTCCAGTACAGTAGGTGGCGGTGTATGCACCTGTCTGTTGGTTGTGATTCGCCAATAAAACATAAAGAAGAAGAAATGCATGTCAGAGCAAAAAGCAAGCCACAAGGTCAAAGGAATTGTCCGTCAAGCTCAGAGACAGGATTGTGTCAAGGCACAGATCTGGGAAAAGATAGCAAAACATTTCTGCAGCATTGAAGACACAGTGGCTTCCATCATTCTTAAATGGAATAAGTTTGGAACCACCAAGACTCTTCCTGGAGCTGGCCGCCTGCCCAAACTGAGCAATTGGGGGAGAAGGGCCTTGGTCAAGGAGGTGACCAATAGCCTGATGGTCACTCTGACAGACCTCTAGAGTTCCTCTATGGAGATTGGAGAACCTTGCAGAGTTACAACCATCTCTGCAGCACTCCACCAATAAGGCCTTTATGGTAGAGTGGCCAGACGGTAGCAACTCATCAGTAAAAGGCTCATGACAGCCAGCTTGGAGTTTGCCCGAAAGGCATGTAAAGGACTCAGACCTTCAGACACAAGATTCACCTGGTCTGATGGAACCAGATTGAACTCTTTGGCCTGAATGCCAAGTGTCACGTCTGGAGGAAACTCACCACCTGGTCAATACCATCCCTACGGGGAAGCATTATGGTGGCAGCATCATGCTGTGGGAAGGTTTTTCAGTGGCAGGGACTGGGAGACCAGTCAGGATCGAGGAAAGATGAATAGAGCAAAGTACAGAGAGATCCTTGATGAAAGCCTGCTCAGGACCTCAGACTCAGACTCAGGACCTTGAACCTGATCGAACATATTTAGAGAGATCTGAAAATAGCTGTGCAGCGACGCTCCCCATCCAACATCCCCAAATAAAGGTGTACCAAGCTGTTCGGGTCATACCCAAGAAGACTCGAGGCTGTAATCACTGCCAAAGGTTCTTTAACAAAGTACTTAGCAAAGGGTCTGAATACTCAGTTTCAGATTTTTTAAAATAAATTTGCTACATTTTCAAAAATCTGTTTTTTTGCTTTGTCATTACGAGGTATTGTGTGTAGATTGATGAGTGTGAAAAAAACTATTTAATACATTTACGGCTGTAATGTAACAAAATGTGGAAAACGTCAACAGGTCTGAATAATTTCTGAATGCACTGTATAAGCAGTAATTATATCATCACAACAGCCTATCACTTAGTCTTGAGTTACGTCAGAAAGTGTGAGTGGTTCTTTGAGTGGGCATTATTTCTGCTCTAGCCAAGCTAGTTTAGAAAGATTGACATCATAATAGCAAGGTATTGTTTGCTTTTAGACAAAATGTAACAGACAGGTAAACCCTCAGCTAAGCTACACCACTCATTTGAATAACATGCCATATACCTATACACACATTGCTTTAATGCAGAGTACATGTTAAGTTAAAGACAATATATGTTTAAAATGATCAACTACAATATGATTACATTTCAATTCTAGAGTGACTGAATATAACCAATGTGATAATACAGTTAATACGAGCCCTACAGTAAGCTAGACTGGAGCTAACTAGCTTTAGATATTTTTTTGCTAGTGATGAGTCAGATTTACATACCTTATAGTACATTAAATGTGTACAAAAGATTAGCTTTTCTTCCTTTACAGGTATTTGATGAGCGGGCCAGAATCAGTTACCACCTGCAGATTGCCAGTTTTGACATGCCTACCCCAGTGAGCTACCCTGTGTTCACCATTGGTCTCCTGCTCTCTCTGTTCTCTGTCTTCTGCACCATCACCATCTCACCATCACCATCATGCTGTTGCTCATCACACAGTGGACGCTCCACAAGCCCATGTTTTACATCCTATTCAGTCTCCCCCTGAACGACTTGGTAGGAATCAGCTCTATGCTACCCAGTGAGTTGGCAGACACCACCCCATGTGTTTTTCAAGCCTTTCCTTGTCACATGTACAGGGGTGGTGTGCTTTCCCTACTAGCAGCGATATCAATTGATAGATTTTTTGCCATTTGCAAACCACTGCAATACCCCTCGATCGTGACACCTTTTACACTGTGTCATTTTATCAGCTGCTTGGGGCCTGGACCTGGCCACGATACTGACCCTGTTTACTCTTTGGATAGAAAACACTCTGAAGTTTCTAAAACTGTTTGAATCATGTCTGTGAGTATAACAGAACTTATGTAGCAGGCAAAACCCAGAGTTCAGAATTGTTTTTCCCCCTCTCTGTTCCCTGAATTGTCTTTCCCAAGGAACCTGTTTTCAGTTCCTACCGCTTCCACTGGACGTCACCAGTCTTTGGAATTTCGTTGAGGTTATTCCTTTGTGCAATGAAGAAGTAGGCCAACTCGGAACTGGGGACACTTTTGTGAGTTGCGCAAGACGTGAAAAGCAGCGCTGGTTTGTTTTGTTTCCTGTATTGAATACAGATTGCTTCCTAAAGTTGTATTACAAAAGTAGTTTGAAATATGTTGGCAAATTTTTTTGGCAACTTTTGAAATATTTTGTAGTGACGTTGCGTTTTTTGTAAGCAATTTTTTCTGGATCAAACACGCTTTATAAATGGACATTTTGGATATATATGGACCGAATTAATCGAACAAAAGGACCAATTGTGATGTTTATGGGACATATTGGAGTGCCAACAAAAGAAGCTCGTCAAAGGTAATGCATGTTTTATATTTTATTTCAGCGTTTTGTGTAGCGCCTGCAGGGTTGAAATATGCTAGCTCCTTTGTTCACTGCTGGTGCAGATGGTGCAGGGTATCAGCTAATAGCTTCTTCTGCTTTCGCCGAAAAGCATTTTAAAAATCTGACACGTTGGCTGGATTCACAACGAGTGTAGCTTTAATTGAGTATCTTACATGTGTGATTTAATGAAAGTTTGAATTTTATAGCATTTTATTTGAATCTGGCGCTCTGCATTTTCCCTGGCAATTGGCCAGTTGAGACATTTGCGTCCCGCCTATCCCTAAGAGGTTTGAGGTGCAAGGCTCACATACTAAATATCTACTGTGACTACACCTCTCTACTTCGCCTCTCATGTGGAGAAGATTTCACAGTTAACAACATTTATGGTTTATCTATGACAGCGGTTATGCAGATTATCAGTGTGGGTATTCAGCTATATTCCTTTTTTCCCTCTCCTTCCAGTTCTCTGCTGCCAATGACTGGAACGAACTGGAAACACTTATCCCCCTCACTAGCTTTAAGCACCAGCTGTCAGAGCAGCTCACAGATTACTGCACCTGTACATAGCCCATCTATAATTTAGCCCAAACAACTACCTCTCCCCCTACTGTATTTATTTATTTACTTTGCTCCTTTGCACCCCCATTATTTCTATCTCTACTTTGCACATTCTTCCACTGCAAATCTACCATTCCAGTGTTTGTTTTTTAAATATTTTTTATATATATATTTTTACTTGCTATATTGTATTTACTTCGCCACCATGGCCTTTTTTGCCTTTACCTCCCCATTTGCACCTCATTTGCTCACATTGTATATAGACTTATTTTTCTACTGTATTATTGACTGTATGTTTGTTTGTTTTACTCCATGTGTAACTCTGTGTTGTTGTACCTGTCGAACTGCTTTGCTTTATCTTGGCCAGGTCGCAAATGTAAATGAGAACTCGTTCTCAACTTGCCTACCTGGTTAAATAAAGGTGAAATTAAATTAAAATAAAATAAATAAATATTAACATTCTTGTAATATACCTAATTAATCAACAACCTGACACGAAGAGCTAGGCTGTAAACACCTGGGTTGCTCAGCGGGTCACAATTTAACTTTTTTAATATAATACCACCTTTGTGATACTGTCATATCGCTTTCAGAACAAACCTCCTAATGAACAGAACGTGTGTGGTATGGTGATCTACCTGCTCCTGCCCGTTATTAGAGGATGGCTGACCTTTTATATGCCCGTAAGAAACTGTGCTATTTTGTTAGTTTTTTTTTGTGTGTAACTTAAGAAAATGATTTGGTTGTAACTTATTTTTTAAATGATTTTGTACATAATGTGATTATGGATTACAGGCAACATCTGCATCGAGCTAAAGGCTAGAGCTGCCCCTTTCAAGGAGTGCGACACTAATCCGGACACCTATAAGAAATCCCGCTATGCCCTCAGACAAACCATCAAACAAGCAAAGCGCAAATACAGGAGTAAGATTGAATCCTACTACACCGGCTCTGATGCTTGTAGGATGTGGCAGAGCTTGAAAACTATTACGGACTGCAAAGGGAAACCCAGACGCAAGCTGCACAGTGACGTGAGTCTACCAGATGAGCTAAATGCCTTTTATGCTCGCTACGAGGCAAGCAACACTGAAGCATGCACAACAGCACTGGTAGCCGACGTGAGCAAGACCTTTCAAGAGGTCAACATTCACAAAGCTGTGGGGCCAGATGGATTAGCATGATGTACTGTATACTCAAAGCATGCGTGAACTGGCAAGTGTCTTCACTGACATTTTCAACCTATCCCTGACTGGGTTTGTAATACCAACATGTTTCAATCAGACCATCATAGTCCCTGTGGCCAAGGAAGCGAAGGTAACCTGCCTAATTGATTACCACTGGTCATGGCTCACATCAACAGCATCCTCCCAGATACCATAGACCCACATCAATTTCCATACCGCCCTAACAGATCCACAGATTATGCAATATCTCGCACTCCACACTGCCCTTTCCCACCTGGACAAAAGGAACACTTATGTGAGAATGCTGTTCATTGACTACGGCTCAGCGTCAAATATCATAGTGCCCACGAAGCTCATCACTAAGCTAAGGACCCTGGGACTAGACACCTCACTCTCTACCTGGATCCTGGACTTCCTGATGGGCCGCCCCCAGGTGATGAAGGTAGGCAACAACACGTCTGCCATGCTGATCCTCAACACTGGGGCCCATCAGGGGTGTGTACTTAGTCCCCTCCTGTACTCCCTGTTCACCCACGACTGCGTGGCCAAACTTAACTCCAACACCATCATTAAGTTTGCTGACAACACAACAGTGGTAGGCCTGATCACCGACAACGATGAGACAGCCTACAGGGAGGAGGTCAGAGAACTGGCAGTGTGGTGCCAGGACAACAACCTCCCCCTCAACGTGAGCAAGACAAAGGAGCTGATCGTAGACTACAGGAAAAGGTGGGCTGAACACTCCCCTGTTAACATCAATGGGGCTGTAGTGGAGCGGGTCGAGAGTTTCAAGTTCCTTGGAGTTCACATCACCAACGATCTATCATGGTCCAAACACACTAAGACATTTGTGAAGAGGGCACGACAAAACCTTTTCCCCCTCAGGAAACTGAAAAGATTTGGCATGGGTCCCCAGAGCCTCAAAAAGTTCTACAGCTGCACCACCGAGAGCATCCTGACTGGTTGCATCACCATCTGGCATGGCAACTGCTCAGCATCTGACCGTAAGGCGCTACAGAGGGTAATGCAGGGTAGCCTAGTGGTTAGAGCGTTGGACTAGTAACAGAAAGGTTGCATGTTCAAATCCCCGAGCTGACAAGGTACAAATCTGTCGTTCTGCCCCTGAACAGGCAGTTAACCCACTGTTCCTAGGCCGTCATTGAAAATAAGAATTTGTTCTTAACTGACTTGCCTAGTTAAATAAAGGTTAAAAAAAAAAAAATGCGTACGGCCCAGTACATCACTGAGGCCAAGCTTCCTGCAATCCAGGACCTATATAATAAGCAGTGTCAGAGGAAAGCCCATACAAATGTCAGAGACTCAAGTCATAGACTGTTGTCTCTGCTACCGCATGGTAAGTGGTACCGGAGCGCCGAGTCTAGGACCAAAAGGCTCCTTAACAGCTTCTACCCCCAAGCCATAAGACTGCTGAACAATTAATCAATTGGTCACTGGACTATTACATTGCCCCCCCAATATTTTGTAACTGCTGCTACTCGCTGTTTATTATCTATGCATAGTCACTTCAACCCTACCTACATGTACAAATGACCTCTAACCTGTACCCCTGCACACTGACTCGGTACCAGTATCCCCTGTATATTGCCTCGTTGTTGGAACGTTATTGTCTTACTTTTTATTATTTTTCACTTTATTTTATTTCGTAAATATTTTCTTAACTCTTCTTGAACTGCACTGTTGGTTAAGGGCTTGTAAGAAAGCATTTCACAGTAAGGTCTACACTTCTTGTATTCTGCGCATGTGACAAATAAAGTTTGATTTGATTTATTACTCCAATTATATATGGGATGAAAACAACGGACATCAGAACAGGTGGAGAGAAACAAAAAGATGGTGTTCAAGTGAACATTTAATGAATGTCAGCGACGCTCTGGTTTCCTGTGTCTCTCAGGGCTCATTGTTATATCTCTTTCTCTAATTGTTGGGGGGAAATATCAAATGAATCGGTCTTGGGGAAACAACTTATTGTACTGATGTGGTGTATCAATAATCTGTCATAGTAACATACAGAACATCTGTTTAATACCTTTCTCCCTTGACTTGTTTGGAGATTACTATTCAATCACATTTTGTAAACTGGATATGTTAGGCAGTGGCCTCTATAAAGGTTTGCTTTACTCTTTTATATTTTACTTGATATTATTAATGTATGCATACAATTTTCATATAGATTGGTATATCGCAAGGTGACCTCAGTGTGGAAAATTATGTCATGTGAAAAAGTATTCCTGCAATTTCCCAAGTCACCCAGACAGAATCACTTGGTGCTGTGTTATATTGTTCAATCAGCCAAGAAACCCTATAACACATTACTAATAAGTGTGATTATGAATTATTCAATTGATTATGAACTGCATCAGTCTATGAAAGCCTATTTTGTCTGTAGAGTCGAGCAGACTATGAGACAACTGTGTGTGTAATTGGTACTCTTACCCAGTCTCAATGACTTAAAAAAATAAATAAAAAGATTCACCTTTATTTAACCAGTTAGCCTAGTTGAGAACAAGTTCTCATTTGCAACTTTTTTTGTCTGTTCACACTGCTATGCTTTATCTGGCCAAGATAAAGCATAGCAGTGTGAACAGACAACAACACAGAGTTACACATGGAGAAAACAATAAACAATAAACAAGTCAATAACATAGTAGAAAAAAAAGAGAATCTATATACATTGTGTGCAAAACGCATGAGGAGGTAGGCAATAAATAGGCCATAGGAGTGAATAATTACAATTTAGCAGATTAACACTGGAGTGATAAATGAGCAGATGAACATGTGCAGGTAGAGATACTGATGTGCAAAAGAGCAGAAAAGTAAATAAAATAAAACAGTATGGGGCTGAGGTAGGTAGATTGGGTGGGCTATATACCAATGGACTATGTACAGCTGCAGCGATCGGTTAGCTGCTCAGATAGCAGATGCTTAAAGTTGGTGAGGGAGATAAAAGTCTCCAACTTCAGAGATTTTTGCAATTCGTTCCAGTCGCAGGCAGTAGAGAACTGGAAGGAATGCCGGCCAAATTAGGTTTTGGCTTTAGGGATGGTCAGTGATACACCTGCTGGAGCACGTGCTACGGGTGGGTGTTGCCATCGTGACCATTGAACTGAGATAAGGCGGAGCTTTACCAAGCATAGACTTGTAGATGACCTTGAGCCAGTGGGTCTGGCGACGAACATGTAGCGAGGGCGAGCCGACTAGAGCATACAGGTCGCAGTGGTGGGTGGTATAAGGTGATTTAGTAACAAAACGGATGGCACTGTGATAAACTGCATCCAGTTTTCTGAGTAGAGTATTGGTCCACCTCTCTCCACGGTAAGCACGGGGAGTTGGCTCAGGTCTCCTACCTGACTTAGCCACACTCCCCGTGTGCCCCCCCCCAATACATTTTTGGGGCTGCCTCTCGTCCCAGCCGCGCTGCCGTGCTGCCTCCTCATACCACCACCGTTCAGCTTTCGCTGCCTCCAGCTCTGCCTTGGGGCGGCGATATTCCCTAGCCTGTGCCCAGGGTCCTTCTCTGTCCAGAATCTCCTCCCATGTCCATGAGTCCAGAGATTTCTGCTGCTGCCCGATACCACGCTGCTTGGTCCTTTTTTGGTGGGTGATTCTGTAACGTTCGTCGTCTGAGGAGTATGAAGGATCGGAGGACCAATGCGCAGCGTGGTACATGTTCATGATGAATTTATTAAACACAGAACACTAAATCAAAAATAACAAAGAGAATGACACGCAATGAAACAGTCCTGTCTGGTGACATACACAAAGACAGAAAACAATCACCCACGAAACACAGGTGGGAAAAGGCTACCTAAGTACGATTCTCAATCAGAGACAACTAACGACACCTGCTTCTGATTGAGAACCATACCAGGCCAAACGCAAAACACAACATACAAAAACAAACATAGACAACCCACCCCAGATATATACTTTTAGCACTGAGGGGGTGTGCCTTAGCAGGAAGTCCACTGTGTGCAGTTCACCCTGCACTAACATAAATAACATGCTGCTAAGCTTCCCAGTAAAGCAATGAAAACAATCAAGCATCCCAGAAAAGTGCTAAATATAGCCAAGATTAACATATGTAGTCCACAATCATCTCGTTTGTCTTGATCACATTGAGGGAGAGGTTGTTGTTCTGCCACCACATGGCCACGTCCATGACCACCTCCCTATAAGCTGTCTCGTTGTTGTCTGTGATCAGGCCTACCACTGTTGTGTCATCGGCAAACTTAATGATGGTGTTGGAGTCTTGCCTGGCTGGCTGTGCAGTCATGAGTGAACAGGGAGTACTGGAGGGGACTGAGCACACACCCCTGAGGGGCCCCTGTGTTGAGGATCAGCGTGGCGGATGTGTTGATACCTACTCATACCACCTGGGGCGGCCCGTCAGGAAGTCCAGGATACAGTTGCAGAGGGAGGTGTTTAGTCCCAGGGTCCTTTAGCTTGTTGATGAGAATTGAAGGCACTATGATGTTGAACGCTGAGCTGTAACCAATGAATAGCATTCTCACATAGGTGTTCCTTTTGTCCAGGTAGGATAGGGCAGTGTGGAGTGCAATTGAGATTGCATCATCAGTGAATCTGTTAGGGCGGTATGCAAATTGGAGTGAGTCTAGGGTTTCTGGATAATGGTGCCTTTCAAAGCACTTCATGGCTACAGACGTAAGTGCTATGGGTTAGTAGACATTAAGGCCGGTTACATTAGTGTTCTTGGCCACAGGGACTATGATTGTGTGCTTAAACATGTTGGTAATACAGACTCGGACAGGGAGAGGTTGAACATTTTGGTGAAGACACTCGCCAGTTGGTCTGCGCATGCTCGCAGTACACGTCCTTGTAATCTGTCTGGCCCTGCGGCCTTGTGAATGTTGACCTGTTTAAAGGTCTCACATCGGCTGCGGAAAGCTTTGTATGTGTCTCTGTGTGTGGAATAAAGGTGGTGCAGAGATTTTTCCCCTCTGGTTGCACATTTAACATGCTGATAGAAATTTGGTAAGATGGATTTAAGTTTCCCTGCATTAAAGTCCCCGGCTACTAGGAGCGCCGCTTCTGGATGAGCGTTTTCCTGTTTGTTTACGGCGGAATACAGCTCATTGAGTGCAGTGTTAGTGCCAGCATCAGTCTGTTGTGGTATATAGACAGCTATGAAAAATACAGATGAAAACTCTCAAGGTAGATAGTGTGGTCTACAGCTTATCATGAGATACTCTCAGGCGAGCAAAACCTGCAGACTTCCTGAGATATCGTGAACAAGCTGTTATTTACAAGAATACATACAAAAATACACTTGACGTCATACACATTGGGCTGTTGTAAAGGAACAGTTTGGTGGCCTCATAATATACATTGGGCTGCTCGAAAGCGATAGTTCACTTGTTTCATACATGTGGGGCTGTTATAAATACTGATAGTTCACCCAAGTTACATATTAAACAGATAACTGGCAAAATATGGATGATGGAAGAGAGTCAGCAACCGAAAACCTGGCTTCGTTTACCTGATCACAATTCAGTGTTAGCTACATTTAATGGGAGAACTCTGAACAGTTTTGCTACATCATCTAAGTCACCAGTGAATGACATGTTAATCTAAGGAGTTGATAATATTGCAAAAGTTGTTTTAACATTTGTAATCATTAAGTAGACTACACAGCAGCACATATGTCAGGAGGTTCCCAGGTTACATCAGCTAGGTGACAGACCTCTAGGACACTAAAGGGCTGTCCTTTACTGATATTGAGGCAATAAAAAGGGCCTGTCAGGGAGCCGTCACACAGGGTCACAACTGAAGGTAGCCTCCAGCTCTGGTCGTGGGCTGACATCCAGGAAGAGAGAAGTAGGCATGCTTTAATTATTATACAACGGGTGGGTCTAATCCTGAAGGTTGAATGGTTAAAAGGATATTCCAGAGATCTTGGGCATTATCACATAAATATGGTAGATGTAATTCATGTGTTTCCATTAGGCAAAGAAAAATATGTGTTATGTTTAACAGTTGCAAAATATCTATATCTATATATGTATATATGTATTATTTTGATTTTTGTTTTGTTCATTTTAGTTGTAGAGGTGTTCTTTCTGTCATATTTGTTGCAGTTCCAACAACATCATGTGCGTTGCAGTAGGCAACATTGTGCTCTTTTAATTCAGTATATTCATTGGACAAACATTTGTGCTGAAGACTATATAACTATTTCTGTATTATTTCAGGTGGGCTGCTTTCCAGAAGGCAATTACAAAATCATCCTACAGTAGTTATGTATACAAACTCTACATACATGTTGAGCATGGAATCACTGGCCATAGCTCCATCAGGTGTTTACCCAGCATTCCTTTTTGGAACCCTTACGTACTGTTTCATTGTGTTTTGTAACGTGATGGTTTTATCCACCATAGCCCTGGACAGAAAGCTGCATAAACCCATGTTTATCCTACTCTTCAACATGCCTATCAATGACTTGATTGGTGCTACAGCCTTCTTCCCTCAGCTGTTGGTGAGCATCCTGGCTCAGAACAGGTCCATCTCCTACCCTGCATGCTACCTCCAAGCTCTGCTCGTCCACCTGTACGGAGCTGGGTCCTTAACTATCCTGACTGGCATGGCTTATGACAGGTATATCGCAATCTGCTGTCCACTGAGGTATAACTCCATCATGAGTTCCAATAACTTGATGAAAATCATCATTTTCATGTGGCTTTTGGTCATTACCCTGATTGTGGTTCTGTTGGCTCTGGTCACTCGCTTCAAGATCTGCAGAACAACAATAGTGGACATTTATTGTAACAATCCGTCATTGGTGAGGCTCATTTGTGATGACACACGTATAAACAACTACTATGGGTTGTTGATAACAGCTGTCTTTCAGGGTGTATCGTTGATAGTGGTTACATTTACATATATCCAGATCCTGCTCAGCTGTGTCTTGAATAAGTCATCTGATGCCCGGAGCAAGGCCATTCAGACATGTGGTACACATCTTGTAGTGTTCTTATTCTTAGAGTTCAACGCCTGCTTTAGCCTGATAGCTCATCGATTTGAGCAAGCAGCCCCTTCCTTGAGGAGGGCTTTTGGGATGTCAGTTATGGTGTTCCCTCCCATTCTCAATCCCCTCATATATGGTCTAAAAACTAAAGAAATTCGACAAAATGTTCTGGGTTTCTACAAACGGAAGGTATCTTCAGTTAAATGAGAATAAATACTGTGCATGAGTCTGTATAATACATGGCATGGGCTTTAGACAGTTTTTAAGGCCTTCCCAATAAAATAAAGAAATTCTCCTTTGTAAATCAGTCAATGACAATTAGAGTTGTGTTCCCTCTTTTTGTGCAAGACAATGACAACATTTATTTTTTTTGGTTCAAAAGTGTAATGGGTTAAGATTGGTTATGGGTTGGCTACAGCATGTTGAGTAAGTTGTGTCTAACATGTTTTGTTTTGTCATTCTTCAGCATTTTAATAACAATAACAAAGACAGCACAAAATAGTGTGTGTATGTGTGTGTGTGTGGTGTGTGTGGTGTGTGTGTGTGTGTGTGTGTGTGTGTGTGTGTGTGTGTGTGTGTGTGTGTGTGTGTGTGTGTGTGTGTGTGTGTGTGTGTGTGTGTGTGTGTGTGTGTGTGTGGTGTGTGTGTGTGTGTGTGTGTGTGTGTGTGTGTGTGTGTGTGTGTGTGTGTGTGTGTGTGTGTGTGTGTGTGTGTGTGTGTGTGTGTGTGTGTGTGTGCGTGTGATTGTGTGCGGCTAGGGCCTGACTGACTTGACGTTCATGTAGAATACATTTTTTATATATATATTTTTGTTTTATTTAACCTTTATTTAACTGGGCAAGTCAGTTCAGAACAAATTCTTATTTAAAGTGACCGCCTACCCCGTCATTGTAAATACAGTAGATTTCATTGTAACAAAAGCAGAAGACACATATCAGTTGTCTGCTCTACATGTATAATTAAGTTGTATTGTATAATTATTATGCCTGTACTTTGTTCCTGTGAGAAGGTATGCCTATTTGTGATAGAAAGACTAAGATTTACCTAGATAATGGCACCACAGTATAACAAGTCAATCATTTCCATTTTTGAAAGGTGTACAGTAGGTTTTTTCAAGCATAAATAATTTGTGGATCCCCTTTTTTGAAATAAAGATATCTGAACTTGACCAATGGATAACTTTTGATCAAATCCATCATCTGTTTTGACACTGCAAGGCTTCGATCTCCCCCTGAAAGTGCCTTTGCTGCACTGAGCTGAATGCCTGTAACCTGGACCTGATTTTTACCATCGTCCTCAACAGGAGGCTCCTCCAGCCCATATATCTTCTGCTGCTAAACCTTCCCATCAATGACCTTACAGGCTCCACGGCACTCTTTACGCAGGTCATCAAAGAGCTTTCACTTGACACAGGCACCTTTCAATACTCTGCTTGTTTCACAAGTTTTCTTTATTCATATCTATGGGACGGGAGCAGTGTTCATCCTGAATGCTATGGCACGTGACAGATATATTGGCATATATTGCCCTTTGAGGTGCAACACAATTATGACCAATGCTCATTTCATGAAAATCACACTTTTATGGGTGTGTGACTTGATTTTGATGAGGGGGCTCTTTTACCTGCTGCTTGGGTTACCACGCTGTAGATCTCTGATGACACAATCCTGCTGTGACAACACCTCCCTGTTGAAACTGGTCTGTTCTAACACAGCCATCAATAACATCTATGGTCTCTTTATTCCTGCCCTCATGCAGGTCATAGTTGTTTGGACCATTCTCTACACTTACTTTCATGTACTTGTCACATGTTTCAGGAACAAAGGATCAGCTGACACTAAAGGCAAAGTTCTGCAGACTTATGCTACACATTTAATAGTTTTCTCCTCTTCACGTGTTTAGGGCTTCTCACCATTATTTCATACCGACTGAGCCAATTTCCCCCGCAATTACAGAGACTCATAGGGGTTTCCACATAAAAATGTCTTTGGGATCGGTGTCCCTTCCGTCGTTTGAGCTAAGGTAGGCTAATACGATTAGCATGAGGTTGTAAGTAACAAGAACATTTCCCAGGACATAGACATATCTGATATTGGCAGAAAGCTTGAATTATTGTTAATCTAACTGAACTGTCCAATTTACAGTAGCTATTACAGTGAAAGAATACCATGTTATTGTTTGAGGAGAGTGCACAATTTTGAACATGAAAAGTTATTAATAAACAAATTAGGCATATTTGGGCAGTCCTGATACAAAATTTTGAACAGAAATGCAATGGATCATTGGATCAGTCTAAAACTTTGCACATACACCAAAAACGGAATTGCACCTGGGCTGGAATAATACATTATGGCCTTTCTAATGCATTTCAAAGACGATGGTACAAAACAAAAAAGAATGGTTGTTTTTTTCTTTGTATTGTCTTTTACCAGATCTATTGTGTTATATTCTACTTCATTCCTTTCACGTTTCCATAAACTTCAAAGTGTTTCCTTTGAAATGGTATTTAGAATATGCATATGCATTCCATAAATACAAGGAATAGATCTATGTGTTATCCAGACAGAAAAGAGAAATAGGCAAAAGAACATTTCGATTTAGAGCAATAAAAAAAAAATAATAATAATTGAGCAAACCTGAAACCTTTTGAGATATACATTTAAACATTATTTTAAAAATATTTAAATTTAATATATAGAAATGTTGTGGGGACTATAGTAGATGAATAATCAATATTTTTTAGATTGAGTATTTATTGGGTCATTATGTTAGTATATTATGTATGTTTGTGTGTTATATGTGAAAATGTGTTCGTATTATAAATTGTATTTTAATGTTTAAGGACTCTTGTAAGATTAGTCCTAATGGGGACTAAAAGAGATCCACATCAAATCAAATCAAATATCCTTGCTTCAAGGCCTGAGAAACAGGCAGTTAGATTTGGGTATGTCATTTTAGGCCAAAATTGAAAAAAATGGGCTAATCCTTAAGAGGTTTTAATATTCCTCCCAACTTTAAATCCAATCATATATTGTCTTAAAACAAATCAAAGTAAAAGTAATTAATTTCTTGCAGACAAAGATCTTTCCATCCAGTCTATGTTTTCAGTGGTAGACATAGATTTGAAAATAACTCATTCATAATTAATCTAAATCTATATTAATTGTTGACATTTGTCACAGTCTTTTTAGTGTGGTTGTATTTAGGCTATGTTGTTGTATTTTACAGTCTGAAAGCTTGATGTTCCAATTGTTGTTATATTTATCTTCATAGCTGTAAATGTATCACTTGTATTCCAAAACCAATAAGCCATTTTGAACACCACGGGTTGTCAAGAAATCCCTCACTTGATTTCTAACGGACATGGGAAATGATATAACAACCATTGTTGAGTGCCATTCATTTTCGGCCCTGTGAAGCTAATGTTAATCAGAGACTGATATAGTTGGAACAAACTAAATAACCCTACAAATACACTTAAAAAATTGTATGTGGCAACCAACAACAGTCAATGTAAGTAGATCATATTTTGAATAAACTAGTAAGGAGGTTTCAGGCCTGTACATTTTATGGATTGGCAAGGTTTCACACGAAAATGTAAATCACGCTGTCAATTGGAAGATTTCAATTGCATTCTCCTCTTGTTCTCTCTCCTCATCTCCTTCTCAAAACCCATTGGATAAGAAAGCCAGAGGTCCCGCCCCTCTGACCTTCTCCTCCAATGGGTTTTGAGAAGGAGATGAGGAGAGCGGAGAGGAAGAAAGAAATATGCAATTGAGACCTTCCCTTAGACATCAAACTATGAGAGACATTTAAAGCAATTTGATGACTCCTATGACGAATGCCACCCTGTGACATGTTTGATCATGGTTAAAACAGTCTGCGTTGAAGAATGACTCCACATTTTAAAATGCATAGGCACCACCTCATTTCATATTATTTGGTGCCTATCTTTCCTAATTCATTGGGATTACAGACTAAAGATCGATCAACACCACAGATGGCGTGAGACATGGACTCATCTTGACGTTACTTTTATTGATCTGTGAAAATGTGTCTAAAATTGATAAAATTATTTCCAATATCCATCTTCAACGTTGGTCTGATTTGGTTAAATAATGTTATTTTGCCCAGTTTACACTCCAGTAGTCTTTCCCTGGATTCTCAAATACTAACATAAAAACTAGGGGTGGTAAGTAGCTGTTAAGAGGACCAGTAACCGAAAGTTCACTGGTTCAAATCCCTGAGCTGACTAGGTGAAAAATCTGTCCGTGCCCTTGAGCAAGGCACTTAACCCTTATTGCTCATGTAAGTCGCTCTGCTGAATGACTAAAATGGAAAAGTAATTGTTATACATCTCATATGTAGGCTTATGCATTATGTCTGGTGTATTTGGCTGTCTCTCCACATTAAAGATATGATATCAGTGTGCTTGTTGTATGATGACCTAGATGTAGGCCTAATTGTTCCTCTTCTCTCCATCTTCCAAACCCATGTTTCGTTTGTGGATACCACAAAACAAGACAGATTTCAAATGTATTGAATGAGACATACCCATTTCTACTTAGGTCTGGGATGCTGATTAGAACAATGTTGATGAACTGATAAAAAATGAACACACTTCGTTGTCCAAATTAGTTCATAGCGCCCTCTAGTGACTTTGTTCTGCACCAAATATAGCCTCGACTCCACATTGAATATCGCTGATTGAGTCTGGAAATTCTCCAGTCGAGGACTTGATCAGCATCCTCTCAGAAAATATGGGCGGGTTTAGCCCACATGGCTTCTGAGGATTTGGTCTGATGACTGAAAAATCATGTTGCATAGATAGCACCCTTCATCAGAGGACAGATTCATTTCAGTGCCATAGAGGTTGAATCAATTACATAAAACAATACTACAAATGCAAACTGAGAATGTGTCAGGGAAAGAGTGGTGGAAAGTGTAGTTTACAAATTGAAAAAATGATTCACATAATTTATTTGATATTTTATGAGAGAAGTGATATTCCAGCCAACAGTTTTCGAACACAAAACCAAAGTAAAAATGAAAATACTGTAAACGGAGGAAATTATATTTGCTAATTAAACCTATTAAAGGTTAAAAATAAATTTTTGTGGTAATTCTGGTGACTTGAAACACAATCACATAAATTGACTAATCAATGAACAATATATATAAGCCCTTTACAGATAGAAACAGAGGAGGAGACAGGCAAGTGGGACAACAGTAGACGGGGTGGATGCAGGGATTGATCCCTGGTCTGCAATGCAGAGCAGTATATGACTGGCCGTGAGAGTGACTGCTAGACCACAGGATCTGCACGTTGAGGAAGGAATAATCAATGACCTCAGTCTCCTCCTCACTGTGCCATTACAATGAGCCCATCCACCTATAGCTCCTCTTCTGGTCCCTATGCTTTCTAACATAGTGACTTCCCTATGCTTTTTATCATACATTCCTCTTGAGAATTATTTTCCTTGACAATACTAATGTAAACGTATAACAAACAGGACAACAAATAATTAACGTTACATTATTAAGTTACACTATTGACTTTTACTACTCTAACTGAACCTTTGGCCATGGAGAAAAGCTGAAGTAATTTCACTCTAATCTTTTTAGTTTTGATACCATATATTACTGGGTTCAGACCTGGAGGAAATATGACAAATATCATTCCTGCAAATGTCTGAAGTAGGAGAGGAGTGTTTGGTATTCGATACACAAGGACAACAATGATACCTGAGAACTCATAGATTAGAAAGACAAGCAGGTGTGTGGCACATGTATGCAAGGCCTTTAGCTTGGCATCAGAGTCACTACCTCTAAAGCATGTGAATAGAATGAGTGAGTAGGAGAAGACCACAGAAAAAGCCCCTGCCCCATGGAGTAGACCTGTGATAAATAAGCCATAGATGTTGTTCACTGTGGTTTCTGTTGCACAGGTCAGTCTTAACAGGGACATGTTGTCACAATAGATGTTCACGATAACTGTTTTACAAACAGGGAAACGCAACGTGAGCCCGAACAGGATCCCAACCAGTAGAAAGTCAATCAGCCAAGCAGAGGCAATGAGACTTACAACAGTGTTTTTAGTCATGATGGAGTGGTACCTTAGTGGATGACAGATAGCTATGTAGCGATCAAACGACATGATAGACAATATGAGAAGTGTCGCTCCGCCATACATATGAATACAGAAAGCCTGAATCAAGCATGCTGGGTAAGTGATGTGCATATCTTCAGACAATACATCTGACATGACCCTTGGAATCATGGCGCTGATACCGATCAAGTCATTGATGGATAAGTTGAGAAGGAACAGATACATAGGCCCGTGTAGATTTCTGTTGAAAACTATAACCGCAAGCAAAGACAGGTTACCGAACAGTGTAAATAAGTAGATGAGAGAGCCAATTAGGACAGTCAAATATTTCCCTTCAGAAGACAAGTCTATTTGGCCCATTATAAAAACAGCGTTGAGTACATCTATGGTTCGGTTCCCCATCCTCCTGTAACGTTGAACCTCACGGCAGCTTGAAGAATTCTAAAAATGTCATAAAACATTAACTTAAATGAACAGCAATTGTTATTGACTGATAGCCTTGGAGATGTAGAGTGTATAACATGGAAGCATGTGGTTGTATATTTATAAGAAAGCTGATCCTGTGCTTTGTGGTTCTACAACCTTACCTCAAAATATTATTGGTCTGTCATTAATAATGTATTAATGGATTTTGGAGGTGGTGATTGGACAATATAATTCAAGGGTGTCAAACGTATTCTATGGAGGGCTGAGTGTCAGTGGGTTTTTGGATTTTCCTTTAAATTAAGACCTAGACAACCAGGTCAGGGGAGTTCCTTACTAATTAGTGACCTTAATTCATCATTCAAGTAAAAGGGATGAGCAAAAACACACAGATACTCAGCCTTCCATGTAATGAGTTCTCTTTTTACTTTATTTAATTTAATTAGGCAAGTCAGTTAAGAACATATTCTTATTTTCAATGACAGCCTAGAAACAGTGGGTTTGTACCTTGTCAGCTCAGGGATTTGAACTTGCAACCTTTTGGTTACTAGTCCAACACTCTAATCACTAGGCTACCCTGCCAACCCATTTGACACATGATGTAAATGATTAGATCATCTCTTTCAGAATGCAAATGTCATATCAGGATGCCAACTACAGCTGAACTAAGACTTTTCATAAATTTACAAAACGTATAAACCTGGCACATGAGATTACATATTCAGATTTAAGAAATGATTAACTATTCTTAAAAATAAGCATATTCCATTGGGAGCCTTTGTTCTCTAGTGCAATAAACTTCCCACAATGAGAAAATATACAATTCTCTAAGAACAATGGCTCTTCTAAGCTTCATTAAAACCTTTAAAAAAAACATTTTCACTTTATTTGCTATTAGCCTGGTTATGCACTCACTGCAGTAAAACATTTAATAAAGAACGGACATGGAACGAGATGGGAACAGCATCAGCAAACTGATAATACAGACAAAAAACAATGAATGCAGCAGTGGGGAACAGAGCAGGGAACTGACAAATATAGGGGAGGTAATAAACAGGTGATGAGTGAGTCCAGGTGATCAGAGCAGGGAACTGACAAATATAGGGGAGGTAATAAAAAGGTGATGAGTGAGTCCAGGTGAACAGAGCAGGGAACTGACACATATAGGGGAGGTAATAAACAGGTGATGAGTGAGTCCAGGTGATCAGAGCAGGGAACTGACAAATATAGGGGAGGTAATAAAAAGGTGATGAGTGAGTCCAGGTGATCAGAGCAGGGAACTGACAAATATAGGGGAGGTAATAAACAGGTGATGAGTGAGTCCAGGTGATCAGAGCAGGGAACTGACAAATATAGGGGAGGTAATAAAAAGGTGATGAGTGAGTCCAGGTGATCAGAGCAGGGAACTGACAAATATAGGGGAGGTAATAAACAGGTGATGAGTGAGTCCAGGTGATCAGAGCAGGGAACTGACAAATATAGGGGAGGTAATAAACAGGTGATGAGTGAGTCCAGGTGATCAGAGCAGGGAACTGACACATATAGGGAGGTAATAAACAGGTAATAAACAGGTGATGAGTGAGTCCAGGTGATCAGAGCAGGGAACTGACACATATAGGGGAGGTAATAAACAGGTGATGAGTGAGTCCAGGTGATCAGAGCAGGGAACTGACAAATATAGGGGAGGTAATAAAAAGGTGATGAGTGAGTCCAGGTGATCAGAGCAGGGAACTGACAAATATAGGGGAGGTAATAAAAAGGTGATGAGTGAGTCCAGGTGATCAGAGCAGGGAACTGACAAATATAGGGGAGGTAATAAAAAGGTGATGAGTGAGTCCAGGTGATCAGAGCAGGGAACTGACAAATATAGGGGAGGTAATAAAAAGGTGATGAGTGAGTCCAGGTGATCAGAGCAGGGAACTGACAAATATAGGGGAGGTAATAAACAGGTGATGAGTGAGTCCAGGTGATCAGAGCAGGGAACTGACAACATATAGGGGAGGTAATAAACAGGTGATGAGTGAGTCCAGGTGATCAGAGCAGGGAACTGACACATATAGGGAGGTAATAAACAGGTGATGAGTGAGTCCAGGTGATCAGAGCAGGGAACTGACACATATAGGGGAGGTAATAAACAGGTGATGAGTGAGTCCAGGTGATCAGAGCAGGGAACTGACACATATAGGGGAGGTAATAAACAGGTGATGAGTGAGTCCAGGTGATCAGAGCAGGGAACTGACAAATATAGGGGAGGTAATAAACAGGTGATGAGTGAGTCCAGGTGATCAGAGCAGGGAACTGACACATATAGGGGAGGTAATAAACAGGTGATGAGTGAGTCCAGGTGATCAGAGCAGGGAACTGACACATATAGGGGAGGTAATAAACAGGTGATGAGTGAGTCCAGGTGATCAGAGCAGGGAACTGACACATATAGGGGAGGTAATAAACAGGTGATGAGTGAGTCCAGGTGATCAGAGCAGGGAACTGACACATATAGGGAGGTAATAAACAGGTGATGAGTGAGTCCAGGTGATCAGAGCAGGGAAGTCCAGGTGATCAGAGCAGGGAACTGACAAATAATAGGTGATGAGTGAGGGAGGTAATAAAAAGGTGATGAGTGAGTCCAGGTGATCAGAGCAGGGAACTGACAAATATAGGGGAGGTAATAAACAGGTGATGAGTGAGTCCAGGTGATCAGAGCAGGGAACTGACAAATATAGGGAGGTAATAAACAGGTGATGAGTGAGTCCAGGTGATCAGAGCAGGGAACTGACACATATAGGGGAGGTAATAAACAGGTGATGAGTGAGTCCAGGTGATCAGAGCAGGGAACTGACAAATATAGGGGAGGTAATAAACAGGTGATGAGTGAGTCCAGGTGATCAGAGCAGGGAACTGACACATATAGGGGAGGTAATAAACAGGTGATGAGTGAGTCCAGGTGATCAGAGCAGGGAACTGACACATATAGGGGAGGTAATAAACAGGTGATGAGTGAGTCCAGGTGATCAGAGCAGGGAACTGACACATATAGGGGAGGTAATAAACAGGTGATGAGTGAGTCCAGGTGATCAGAGCAGGGAACTGACACATATAGGGAGGTAATAAACAGGTGATGAGTGAGTCCAGGTGATCAGAGCAGGGAACTGACACATATAGGGGAGGTAATAAACAGGTGATGAGTGAGTCCAGGTGATCAGAGCAGGGAACTGACACATATAGGGGAGGTAATAAACAGGTGATGAGTGAGTCCAGGTGATCAGAGCAGGGAACTGACACATATAGGGGAGGTAATAAACAGGTGATGAGTGAGTCCAGGTGATCAGAGCATAGGGAGGTAATAAACAGGTGATGAGTGAGTCCAGGTGATAGGGGAGGTAATAAACAGGTGATGAGTGAGTCCAGGTGATCAGAGCAGGAACTGACACATATAGGGGAGGTAATAAACAGGTGATGAGTGAGTCCAGGTGATCAGAGCAGGGAACTGACACATATAGAGGGAGGTAATAAACAGGTGATGAGTGAGTCCAGGTGATCAGAGCAGGGAACTGACACATATAGGGGAGGTAATAAACAGGTGATGAGTGAGTCCAGGTGATCAGAGCAGGGAACTGACACATATAGGGGAGGTAATAAACAGGTGATGAGTGAGTCCAGGTGATCAGAGCAGGGAACTGACACATATAGAGGGAGGTAATAAACAGGTGATGAGTGAGTCCAGGTGATCAGAGCAGGGAACTGACACATATAGGGGAGGTAATAAACAGGTGATGAGTGAGTCCAGGTGATCAGAGCAGGGAACTGACACATATAGGGGAGGTAATAAACAGGTGATGAGTGAGTCCAGGTGATCAGAGCAGGGAACTGACACATATAGGGGAGGTAATAAACAGGTGATGAGTGAGTCCAGGTGATCAGAGCAGGGAACTGACACATATAGGGAGAGTAATAAACAGGTGATGAGTGAGTCCAGGTGATCAGAGCAGGGAACTGACACATATAGGGGAGGTAATAAACAGGTGATGAGTGAGTCCAGGTGATCAGAGCAGGGAACTGACACATATAGGGGAGGTAATAAACAGGTGATGAGTGAGTCCAGGTGATCAGAGCAGGAACTGACACATATAGCAGGGGGAGGTAATAAACAGGTGATGAGTGAGTCCAGGTGATCAGAGCAGGGAACTGAAACATATAGGGGAGGTAATAAACAGGTGATGAGTGAGTCCAGGTGATCAGAGCAGGGAACTGACAAATATAGGGGGAGGTAATAAACAGGTGATGAGTGAGTCCAGGTGATCAGAGCAGGAACTGACACATATAGGGAGGTAATAAACAGGTGATGAGTGAGTCCAGGTGATCAGAGCAGGGAACTGACACATATAGGGAGGTAATAAACAGGTGATGAGTGAGTCCAGGTGATCAGAGCAGGGAACTGACACATATAGGGGAGGTAATAAACAGGTGATGAGTGAGTCCAGGTGATCAGAGCAGGGAACTGACACATATAGGGGAGGTAATAAACAGGTGATGAGTGAGTCCAGGTGATCAGAGCAGGGAACTGACACATATAGGGAGGTAATAAACAGGTGATGAGTGAGTCCAGGTGATCAGAGCAGGGAACTGACACATATAGGGGGAGGTAATAAACAGGTGATGAGTGAGTCCAGGTGATCAGAGCAGGGAACTGACACATATAGGGGAGGTAATAAACAGGTGATGAGTGAGTCCAGGTGATCAGAGCAGGGAACTGACACATATAGGGAGGTAATAAACAGTGATGAGTGAGTCCAGGTGATCAGAGCAGGGAACTGACACATATAGGGGAGGTAATAAACAGGTGATGAGTGAGTCCAGGTGATCAGAGCAGGGAACTGACACATATAGGGGAGGTAATAAACAGGTGATGAGTGAGTCCAGGTGATCAGAGCAGGGAACTGACACATATAGGGAGGTAATAAACAGGTGATGAGTGAGTCCAGGTGATCAGAGCAGGGAACTGACACATATAGGGAGGTAATAAACAGGTGATGAGTGAGTCCAGGTGATCAGAGCAGGGAACTGACACATATAGGGGAGGTAATAAACAGGTGATGAGTGAGTCCAGGTGATCAGAGCAGGGAACTGACACATATAGGGGAGGTAATAAACAGGTGATGAGTGAGTCCAGGTGATCAGAGCAGGGAACTGACAAATATAGGGGAGGTAATAAACAGGTGATGAGTGAGTCCAGGTGATCAGAGCAGGGAACTGACACATATAGGGGAGGTAATAAACAGGTGATGAGTGAGTCCAGGTGATCAGAGCAGGGAACTGACACATATAGGGGAGGTAATAAACAGGTGATGAGTGAGTCCAGGTGATCAGAGCAGGGAACTGACACATATAGGGAGGTAATAAACAGGTGATGAGTGAGTCCAGGTGATCAGAGCAGGGAACTGACACATATAGGGGAGGTAATAAACAGGTGATGAGTGAGTCCAGGTGATCAGAGCAGGGAACTGACACATATATAGGGGAGGTAATAAACAGGTGATGAGTGAGTCCAGGTGATCAGAGCAGGGAACTGACACATATAGGGGAGGTAATAAACAGGTGATGAGTGAGTCCAGGTGATCAGAGCAGGGAACTGACACATATAGGGAGGTAATAAACAGGTGATGAGTGAGTCCAGGTGATCAGAGCAGGGAACTGACACATATAGGGAGGTAATAAACAGGTGATGAGTGAGTCCAGGTGATCAGAGCAGGGAACTGACACATATAGGGAGGTAATAAACAGGTGATGAGTGAGTCCAGGTGATCAGAGCAGGGAACTGACACATATAGGGGAGGTAATAAACAGGTGATGAGTGAGTCCAGGTGATCAGAGCAGGGAACTGACACATATAGGGGAGGTAATAAACAGGTGATGAGTGAGTCCAGGTGATCAGAGCAGGGAACTGACACATATAGGGAGGTAATAAACAGGTGATGAGTGAGTCCAGGTGATCAGAGCAGGGAACTGACACATATAGGGAGGTAATAAACAGGTGATGAGTGAGTCCAGGTGATCAGAGCAGGGAACTGACACATATAGGGGAGGTAATAAACAGGTGATGAGTGAGTCCAGGTGATCAGAGCAGGGAACTGACACATATAGGGGAGGTAATAAACAGGTGATGAGTGAGTCCAGGTGATCAGAGCAGGGAACTGACAAATATAGGGAGGTAATAAACAGGTGATGAGTGAGTCCAGGTGATCAGAGCAGGGAACTGACAAATATAGGGAGGTAATAAACAGGTGATGAGTGAGTCCAGGTGATCAGAGCAGGGAACTGACAAATATAGGGGAGGTAATAAAAGGTGATGAGTGAGTCCAGGTGATCAGAGCAGGGAACTGACACATATAGGGAGGTAATAAACAGGTGATGAGTGAGTCCAGGTGATCAGAGCAGGGAACTGACACATATAGGGGAGGTAATAAACAGGTGATGAGTGAGTCCAGGTGATCAGAGCAGGGAACTGACACATATAGGGGAGGTAATAAACAGGTGATGAGTGAGTCCAGGTGATCAGAGCAGGGAACTGACACATATAGGGGAGGTAATAAAAACAGGTGATGAGTGAGTCCAGGTGATCAGAGCAGGGAACTGACAAATATAGGGAGGTAATAAACAGGTGATGAGTGAGTCCAGGTGATCAGAGCAGGGAACTGACACATATAGGGAGGTAATAAACAGGTGATGAGTGAGTCCAGGTGATCAGAGCAGGGAACTGACACATATAGGGGAGGTAATAAACAGGTGATGAGTGAGTCCAGGTGATCAGAGCAGGGAACTGAACACATATAGGGGAGGTAATAAACAGGTGATGAGTGAGTCCAGGTGATCAGAGCAGGAACTGACACATATAGGGGAGGTAATAAACAGGTGTGAGTGAGTCCAGGTGATCAGAGCAGGGAACTGACAAATATAGGGGAGGTAATAAACAGGTGATGAGTGAGTCCAGGTGATCAGAGCAGGGAACTGACAAATATAGGGGAGGTAATAAACAGGTGATGAGTGAGTCCAGGTGATCAGAGCAGGGAACTGACACATATAGGGGAGGTAATAAACAGGTGATGAGTGAGTCCAGGTGATCAGAGCAGGGAACTGACACATATAGGGAGGTAATAAACAGGTGATGAGTGAGTCCAGGTGATCAGAGCAGGAACTGACACATATAGCAGGGGGGAGGTAATAAACAGGTGATGAGTGAGTCCAGGTGATCAGAGCAGGGAACTGACACATATAGGGGAGGTAATAAACAGGTGATGAGTGAGTCCAGGTGATCAGAGCAGGGAACTGACAAATATAGGGAGGTAATAAACAGGTGATGAGTGAGTCCAGGTGATCAGAGCAGGGAACTGACAAATATAGGGGAGGTAATAAACAGGTGATGAGTGAGTCCAGGTGATCAGAGCAGGGAACTGACACATATAGGGAGGTAATAAACAGGTGATGAGTGAGTCCAGGTGATCAGAGCAGGGAACTGACAAATATAGGGAGGTAATAAACAGGTGATGAGTGAGTCCAGGTGATCAGAGCAGGGAACTCAGACAATATAGGGGAGGTAATAAACAGGTGATGAGTGAGTCCAGGTGATCAGAGCAGGGAACTGAGTGAGTCCAGGTGATCAGAGCAGGGAACTGACACATATAGGGGAGGTAATAAACAGGTGATGAGTGAGTCCAGGTGATCAGAGCAGGGAACTGACACATATAGGGGAGGTAATAAACAGGTGATGAGTGAGTCCAGGTGATCAGAGCAGGGAACTGACAAATATAGGGAGGTAATAAAAGGTGATGAGTGAGTCCAGGTGATCAGAGCAGGGAACTGACACATATAGGGGAGGTAATAAACAGGTGATGAGTGAGTCCAGGTGATCAGAGCAGGGAACTGACACATATAGGGGAGGTAATAAACAGGTGATGAGTGAGTCCAGGTGATCAGAGCAGGGAACTGACACATATAGGGGAGGTAATAAACAGGTGATGAGTGAGTCCAGGTGATCAGAGCAGGGAACTGACACATATAGGGGAGGTAATAAACAGGTGATGAGTGAGTCCAGGTGATCAGAGCAGGGAACTGACACATAGGGGAGAGGTAATAAACAGGTGATGAGTGAGTCCAGGTGATCAGAGCAGGGAACTGACAAATATAGGGGAGGTAATAAACAGGTGATGAGTGAGTCCAGGTGATCAGAGCAGGGAACTGACAAATATAGGGGAGGTAATAAACAGGTGATGAGTGAGTCCAGGTGATCAGAGCAGGGAACTGACACATATAGGGAGGTAATAAACAGGTGATGAGTGAGTCCAGGTGATCAGAGCAGGGAACTGACAAATATAGGGGAGGTAATAAACAGGTGATGAGTGAGTCCAGGTGATCAGAGCAGGGAACTGACACATATAGGGAGGTAATAAACAGGTGATGAGTGAGTCCAGGTGATCAGAGCAGGGAACTGACAAATATAGGGGAGGTAATAAACAGGTGATGAGTGAGTCCAGGTGATCAGAGCAGGGAACTGACACAGGTGATAGGGGAGGTAATAAACAGGTGATGAGTGAGTCCAGGTGATCAGAGCAGGGAACTGACACATATAGGGGAGGTAATAAATATCAGAGCAGGGAACTGGGGAGGTAATAAACAGGTGATGAGTGAGTCCAGGTGATCAGAGCAGGGAACTGACAAATATAGGGGAGGTAATAAACAGGTGATGAGTGAGTCCAGGTGATCAGAGCAGGGAACTGACAAATATAGGGAGGTAATAAACAGGTGATGAGTGAGTCCAGGTGATCAGAGCAGGGAACTGACACATATAGGGGAGGTAATAAACAGGTGAGGAGTGAGTCCAGGTGATCAGAGCAGGGAACTGACAAATATAGGGGAGGTAATAAAAAGGTGATGAGTGAGTCCAGGTGATCAGAGCAGGGAACTGACAAATATAGGGGAGGTAATAAACAGGTGATGAGTGAGTCCAGGTGATCAGAGCAGGGAACTGACACATATAGGGAAGGTAATAAACAGGTGATGAGTGAGTCCAGGTGATCAGAGCAGGGAACTGACAAATATAGGGGAGGTAATAAAAAGGTGATGAGTGAGTCCAGGTGATCAGAGCAGGGAACTGACAAATATAGGGGAGGTAATAAACAGGTGATGAGTGAGTCCAGGTGATCAGAGCAGGGAACTGACACATATAGGGGAGGTAATAAACAGGTGATGAGTGAGTCCAGGTGATCAGAGCAGGGAACTGACACATATAGGGGAGGTAATAAACAGGTGATGAGTGAGTCCAGGTGATCAGAGCAGGGAACTGACAAATATAGGGGAGGTAATAAACAGGTGATGAGTGAGTCCAGGTGATCAGAGCAGGGAACTGACACATATAGGGGAGGTAATAAACAGGTGATGAGTGAGTCCAGGTGATCAGAGCAGGGAACTGACACATATAGGGGAGGTAATAAACAGGTGATGAGTGAGTCCAGGTGATCAGAGCAGGGAACTGACACATATAGGGGAGGTAATAAACAGGTGATGAGTGAGTCCAGGTGATCAGAGCAGGGAACTGACACATATAGAGGAGGTAATAAACAGGTGATGAGTGAGTCCAGGTGATCAGAGCAGGGAACTGACAAATATAGGGGAGGTAATAAAAAGGTGATGAGTGAGTCCAGGTGATCAGAGCAGGGAACTGACAAATATAGGGGAGGTAATAAAAGGTGATGAGTGAGTCCAGGTGATCAGAGCAGGGAACTGACAACATATAGGGAGGTAATAAACAGGTGATGAGTGAGTCCAGGTGATCAGAGCAGGGAACTGACACATATAGGGAGGTAATAAACAGGTGATGAGTGAGTCCAGGTGATCAGAGCAGGGAACTGACACATATAGGGGAGGTAATAAACAGGTGATGAGTGAGTCCAGGTGATCAGAGCAGGGAACTGACAATATAGGGGAGGTAATAAACAGGTGATGAGTGAGTCCAGGTGATCAGAGCAGGGAACTGACACATATAGGGGAGGTAATAAACAGGTGATGAGTGAGTCCAGGTGATCAGAGCAGGGAACTGACAACATATAGGGGAGGTAATAAACAGGTGATGAGTGAGTCCAGGTGATCAGAGCAGGGAACTGACAAATATAGGGGAGGTAATAAACAGGTGATGAGTGAGTCCAGGTGATCAGAGCAGGGAACTGACACATATAGGGGAGGTAATAAACAGGTGATGAGTGAGTCCAGGTGATCAGAGCAGGGAACTGACACATATAGGGGAGGTAATAAACAGGTGATGAGTGAGTCCAGGTGATCAGAGCAGGGAACTGACAAATATAGGGGAGGTAATAAAAAGGTGATGAGTGAGTCCAGGTGATCAGAGCAGGGAACTGACAAATATAGGGGAGGTAATAAAAAGGTGATGAGTGAGTCCAGGTGATCAGAGCAGGGAACTGACAAATATAGGGAGGTAATAAACAGGTGATGAGTGAGTCCAGGTGATCAGAGCAGGGAACTGACACATATAGGGGAGGTAATAAACAGGTGATGAGTGAGTCCAGGTGATCAGAGCAGGGAACTGACAAATATAGGGGAGGTAATAAACAGGTGATGAGTGAGTCCAGTGAGTCCAGGTGATCAGAGCAGGGAACTGACACATATAGGTGGGGAGGTAATAAACAGGTGATGAGTGAGTCCAGGTGATCAGAGCAGGGAACTGACACATATAGGGGAGGTAATAAACAGGTGATGAGTGAGTCCAGGTGATCAGAGCAGGGAACTGACACATATAGGGGAGGTAATAAACAGGTGAGTGAGTCCAGGTGATCAGAGCAGGGAACTGACACATATAGAGGAGGTAATAAACAGGTGATGAGTGAGTCCAGGTGATCAGAGCAGGGTACTGACAAATATAGGGGAGGTAATAAAAAGGTGACGAGTGAGTCCAGGTGATCAGAGCAGGGAACTGACAAATATAGGGGAGGTAATAAACAGGTGATGAGTGAGTCCATGTGATCAGAGCAGGGAACTGACAAATATAGGGGAGGTAATAAACAGGTGATGAGTGAGTCCAGGTGATCAGAGCAGGGAACTGACAAATATAGGGAGGTAATAAACAGGTGATGAGTGAGTCCAGGTGATCAGAGCAGGGAACTGACAAATATAGGGGAGGTAATAAACAGGTGATGAGTGAGTCCAGGTGATCAGAGCAGGGAACTGACACATATAGGGAGGTAATAAACAGGTGATGAGTGAGTCCAGGTGATCAGAGCAGGGAACTGTAATAAACAAGTCCAGGTGATCAGAGCAGGGAGGTAATAAACAGGTGATGAGTGAGTCCAGGTGATCAGAGCAGGGAACTGACACATATAGGGGAGGTAATAAACAGGTGATGAGTGAGTCCAGGTGATCAGAGCAGGGAACTGACAAATATAGGGGAGGTAATAAACAGGTGATGAGTGAGTCCAGGTGATCAGAGCAGGGAACTGACAAATATAGGGGAGGTAATAAACAGGTGATGAGTGAGTCCAGGTGATCAGAGCAGGGAACTGACACATATAGGGGAGGTAATAAACAGGTGATGAGTGAGTCCAGGTGATCAGAGCAGGGAACTGACACATATAGGGGAGGTAATAAACAGGTGATGAGTGAGTCCAGGTGATCAGAGCAGGGAACTGACACATATAGGGGAGGTAATAAACAGGTGATGAGTGAGTCCAGGTGATCAGAGCAGGGAACTGACACATATAGGGGAGGTAATAAACAGGTGATGAGTGAGTCCAGGTGATCAGAGCAGGGAACTGACAAATATAGGGGAGGTAATAAAAGGTGATGAGTGAGTCCAGGTGATCAGAGCAGGGAACTGACAAATATAGGGAGGTAATAAAAGGTGATGAGTGAGTCCAGGTGATCAGAGCAGGGAACTGACAAATATAGGGAGGTAATAAACAGGTGATGAGTGAGTCCAGGTGATCAGAGCAGGGAACTGACAAATATAGGGGAGGTAATAAAACAGGTGATGAGTGAGTCCAGGTGATCAGAGCAGGGAACTGACAAATATAGGGGAGGTAATAAACAGGTGATGAGTGAGTCCAGGTGATCAGAGCAGGGAACTGACACATATAGGGGAGGTAATAAACAGGTGATGAGTGAGTCCAGGTGATCAGAGCAGGGAACTGACAAATATAGGGGAGGTAATAAACAGGTGATGAGTGAGTCCAGGTGATCAGAGCAGGGAACTGACACATATAGGGAGGTAATAAACAGGTGATGAGTGAGTCCAGGTGATCAGAGCAGGGAACTGACAACATAGGGGAGGTAATAAACAGGTGATGAGTGAGTCCAGGTGATCAGAGCAGGGAACTGACACATATAGGGAGGTAATAAACAGGTGATGAGTGAGTCCAGGTGATCAGAGCAGGGAACTGACAATATAGGGAGGTAATAAACAGGTGATGAGTGAGTCCAGGTGATCAGAGCAGGGAACTGACAAATATAGGGGAGGTAATAAACAGGTGATGAGTGAGTCCAGGTGATCAGAGCAGGGAACTGACAAATATAGGGGAGGTAATAAAAGGTGATGAGTGAGTCCAGGTGATCAGAGCAGGGAACTGACACATATAGGGGAGGTAATAAACAGGTGATGAGTGAGTCCAGGTGATCAGAGCAGGGAACTGACACATATAGGGGAGGTAATAAACAGGTGATGAGTGAGTCCAGGTGATCAGAGCAGGGAACTGACACATATAGGGGAGGTAATAAACAGGTGATGAGTGAGTCCAGGTGATCAGAGCAGGGAACTGACACATATAGGGGAGGTAATAAACAGGTGATGAGTGAGTCCAGGTGATCAGAGCAGGGAACTGACAAATATAGGGGAGGTAATAAAAAGGTGATGAGTGAGTCCAGGTGATCAGAGCAGGGAACTGACAAATATAGGGAGGTAATAAAAAGGTGACGAGTGAGTCCAGGTGATCAGAGCAGGGAACTGACAAATATAGGGGAGGTAATAAACAGGTGATGAGTGAGTCCATGTGATCAGAGCAGGGAACTGACAAATATAGGGGAGGTAATAAACAGGTGATGAGTGAGTCCAGGTGATCAGAGCAGGGAACTAACACATATAGGGGAGGTAATAAACAGGTGATGAGTGAGTCCAGGTGATCAGAGCAGGGAACTGACAAATATAGGGGAGGTAATAAAAAGATGATGAGTGAGTCCAGGTGATCAGAGCAGGGAACTGACAAATATAGGGGAGGTAATAAAAATGTGATGAGTGAGTCCAGGTGATCAGAGCAGGGAACTGACAAATATAGGGGAGGTAATAAACAGGTGATGAGTGAGTCCAGGTGATCAGAGCAGGGAACTGACACATATAGGGAGGTAATAAACAGGTGATGAGTGAGTCCAGGTGATCAGAGCAGGGAACTGACAAATATAGGGGAGGTAATAAACAGGTGATGAGTGAGTCCAGGTGATCAGAGCAGGGAACTGACAAATATAGGGAGGTAATAAACAGGTGATGAGTGAGTCCAGGTGATCAGAGCAGGGAACTGACACATATAGGGGAGGTAATAAACAGGTGATGAGTGAGTCCAGGTGATCAGAGCAGGGAACTGACACATATAGGGGAGGTAATAAACAGGTGATGAGTGAGTCCAGGTGATCAGAGCAGGGAACTGACAATATAGGGGAGGTAATAAACAGGTGATGAGTGAGTCCAGGTGATCAGAGCAGGGAACTGACAAATATAGGGGAGGTAATAAAAGGTGATGAGTGAGTCCAGGTGATCAGAGCAGGGAACTGACAAATATAGGGGAGGTAATAAACAGGTGATGAGTGAGTCCAGGTGATCAGAGCAGGAACTGACAAATATAGGGGAGGTAATAAACAGGTGATGAGTGAGTCCAGGTGATCAGAGCAGGGAACTGACAAATATAGGGAGGTAATAAACAGGTGATGAGTGAGTCCAGGTGATCAGAGCAGGGAACTGACAAATATAGGGGAGGTAATAAACAGGTGATGAGTGAGTCCAGGTGATCAGAGCAGGGAACTGACACATATAGGGAGGTAATAAACAGGTGATGAGTGAGTCCAGGTGATCAGAGCAGGGAACTGACACATATAGGGGAGGTAATAAACAGGTGATGAGTGAGTCCAGGTGATCAGAGCAGGGAACTGACACATATAGGGAGGTAATAAACAGGTGAGTGAGTCCAGGTGATCAGAGCAGGGAACTGACACATATAGGGGAGGTAATAAACAGGTGAGTGAGTCCAGGTGATCAGAGCAGAGAACTGACAAATATAGGGGAGGTAATAAACAGGTGATGAGTGAGTCCAGGTGATCAGAGCAGGGAACTGACAAATATAGGGGAGGTAATAAAAAGGTGATGAGTGAGTCCAGGTGATCAGAGCAGGGAACTGACACATATAGGGGAGGTAATAAACAGGTGATGAGTGAGTCCAGGTGATCAGAGCAGGGAACTGACACATATAGGGGAGGTAATAAACAAGTGAGTCCAGGTGATCAGAGCAGGGGTGGGAGGTAATAAACAGGTGATGAGTGAGTCCAGGTGATCAGAGCAGGGAACTGACACATATAGGGGAGGTAATAAACAGGTGATGAGTGAGTCCAGGTGATCAGAGCAGGGAACTGACAAATATAGGGGAGGTAATAAACAGGTGATGAGTGAGTCCAGGTGATCAGAGCAGGGAACTGACACATATAGGGGAGGTAATAAACAGGTGATGAGTGAGTCCAGGTGATCAGAGCAGGGAACTGACACATATAGAGGAGGTAATAAACAGGTGATGAGTGAGTCCAGGTGATCAGAGCAGGGAACTGACACATATAGGGGAGGTAATAAACAGGTGATGAGTGAGTCCAGGTGATCAGAGCAGGGAACTGTAATAAACAGGTGATGAGTGAGTCCAGGTGATCAGAGCAGGGAGGTAATAAACAGGTGATGAGTGAGTCCAGGTGATCAGAGCAGGGAACTGACACATATAGGGAGGTAATAAACAGGTGATGAGTGAGTCCAGGTGATCAGAGCAGGGAACTGACAAATATAGGGGAGGTAATAAACAGGTGATGAGTGAGTCCAGGTGATCAGAGCAGGGAACTGACACATATAGGGAGGTAATAAACAGGTGATGAGTGAGTCCAGGTGATCAGAGCAGGGAACTGACAAATATAGGGGAGGTAATAAACAGGTGATGAGTGAGTCCAGGTGATCAGAGCAGGGAACTGACAACATATAGGGGAGGTAATAAACAGGTGATGAGTGAGTCCAGGTGATCAGAGCAGGGAACTGAACTGACAAATATAGGGAGGTAATAAACAGGTGATGAGTGAGTCCAGGTGATCAGAGCAGGGAACTGACAAATATAGGGGAGGTAATAAACAGGTGAGTGAGTAATCCAGGTGATCAGAGCAGGGAACTGACAAATATAGGGAGGTAATAAACAGGTGATGAGTGAGTCCAGGTGATCAGAGCAGGGAACTGACAAATATAGGGGAGGTAATAAACAGGTGATGAGTGAGTCCAGGTGATCAGAGCAGGGAACTGACAAATATAGGGGAGGTAATAAACAGGTGATGAGTGAGTCCAGGTGATCAGAGCAGGGAACTGACACATATAGGGGAGGTAATAAACAGGTGATGAGTGAGTCCAGGTGATCAGAGCAGGGAACTGACACATATAGGGGAGGTAATAAACAGGTGATGAGTGAGTCCAGGTGATCAGAGCAGGGAACTGACACATATAGGGGAGGTAATAAACAGGTGAGTGAGTCCAGGTGATCAGAGCAGGGAACTGACACATATAGAGGAGGTAATAAACAGGTGATGAGTGAGTCCAGGTGATCAGAGCAGGGAACGGACACATATAGGGGAGGTAATAAACAGGTGATGAGTGAGTCCAGGTGATCAGAGCAGGGAACTGACACATATAGGGGAGGTAATAAACAGGTGATGAGTGAGTCCAGGTGATCAGAGCAGGGAACTGACACATATAGAGGAGGTAATAAACAGGTGATGAGTGAGTCCAGGTGATCAGAGCAGGGAACTGACAAATATAGGGAGGTAATAAACAGGTGAGTGAGTCCAGGTGATCAGAGCAGGGAACTGACACATATAGAGGAGGTAATAAACAGGTGATGAGTGAGTCCAGGTGATCAGAGCAGGGAACTGACACATATAGGGGAGGTAATAAACAGGTGAGTGAGTCCAGGTGATCAGAGCAGGGAACTGACACATATAGGGGAGGTAATAAACAGGTGAGTGAGTCCAGGTGATCAGGGCAGAGAACTGACACATATAGAGGAGGTAATAAACAGGTTAGTGAGTCCAGGTGAGTCCAATATTGCTGATGCGCGTGACGAGGGAAGGCAGGTGTGTGTGATGGATGGCAGGAGTGCGTGATGCAGGGCAACCTGGCGCCCTCAAGCACCAGGGGGAGGGAAGAGCTGGAGCAGACTTGGCACTCCTATGCATTTAACCTAGGTATTTGAAAATCCTGTCAAGTACAATTTGGTTGACTATTTGGTTTTTACAAATACTCAAATATTGAAATAATAAATACAAAAATATTGAAATATCAAATACTCAAATACACATGTTTGCTATAGACATGCTTTGGCAGGGCCATGGTTGTTCAGGCCTTCATCAGAACAAAGCCATGGAACTTGGTAACTGATGAACCACATGTTCTGCAGATAAAGCACCGAAATAGTAAAAAAGAAAGAAAGAGAGATGGTTACTTAAGGCTATTTTATGGAAGGATTTTATAGTGGTTTTATAGTGAAAGTGAACTGTCTTTCACATGATTCATACACTATTTTGGTATTATATTTTTTTTTAAAGAACAATTTAACATGAATTGGATGTTCTTGATGGGTGGAGCCTTTCCCCTTCACTTTTGTCAGCTTACTTCTGTTTACTTACAGTATGTCTTATTTCACCAAAGACGAGGAGAGCGCTGCATAGTCTGTCATATCAGACTGCATTCATACATTTGTTGTTGCTACTGTAGCATTCATTAATAGGCCTTTATATTATCAGCCTATGTATAATGCATTATGCATGAATTACTGAAAACAATGTCACTTTTTTGCTATAAGCGTTCGTAACTGGCTACGAGACTATTGTAGCAACATTCATTTACCATGTTGATACCTTCTGGAAAAAAAGCTTGGTTTATAAGGAGGATGGGATCCACTCAAATCATTGGGGTTCCAAGCTCCTTTCAGAGCATTAAAAGGCTGCTTTGAGAAAATGACTTATCAATGACCCAAGCCCAGCTCAGTTAAATCCTACCATTGTGACACAGAGCTGGCATACTGCTTTAGCAGATGTACATTATACCAGGGGCATTGGAAGACACAATGTAAGTAACCTCATTTATGTCCCTCTAACTGCCCTAAATGCCCCTGCTGATCGTACAGATTTTGTATGCAGTTATCATGTGTCCATGAACCAGATTTATACTGTTAGCACTGAGGGGGTGTGCCTTAGCAGGAAGTCCACTGTGTGCAGTTCACCCTGCACTAACATAAATAACATGAGCATGTCTACATCTGCTAAGCTTCCCAGTAAAAGCAATGAAAACAATCAAGCATCCCATAAAAGTGCTAAATATAGCCCATATTAGCATATGTAGCTTAAGGGACAAGGTTCATGAAATCAATCATTTTCTAGTAACAGATGACATTCATATTCTGACAATCTCTGAAACTCACTTAGATAATACCTTTGATGATACAGTGGTAGCAATTCATGGTTATAACATCTACAGAAATGCCAGAAATGCCAGGTGGAGGTGTTGACTTTTATATTCAGAACCACATTCCTGTAAAGTTTAGATAGGATCTCATGTTAAATACTGTTGAAGTAATATGGCTACTGGTTCATCTGCCTCACCTAAAGCCAATTCTGGTAAGAAGCTGCTTTTGAAAACCAAGTGCTATCAGTCAGTATGTGAAATGCTTGATGATGTATGTGATATCAACAGAGAGGTATATTTTATGGGAGATTTAAATATTGACTGGCTTTCATCAAGCTGCCCAATCAAGAAAAAGCTTAAAACTCTAACTATTACCTGCAACCTGATTCAGTCAACCTACCTGGGTAGTTATAAACAGCACAGAAAAACAAACATCAACATGTATTGATCACATATCCTTCCTGTTTGGCCCTGTCCGAGGGTATCATCGGATGGGGCCACAGTGTCTCCTGACCCCTCCTGTCTCATACTCCAGTATTTATGCTGCAGTAGTTTATGTGTCGGGGGGCTAGGGTCAGTTTGTTATATCTGGAGTACTTCTCCTGTCCTATCCGGTGTCCTGTGTGAATTTAAGTATGCTCTCTCTAATTCTCTCTTTCTTTCTCTCTCTCGGGAAGACCTGAGCCCAAGGACCATGCCTCAGGACTACCTGGCATGATGACTCCTTGCTGTCCCCAGTCCACCTGGCCGTGCTGCTGCTCCAGTTTCAACTGTTCTGCCTTATTATTATTGGACCATGCTGGTCATTTATGAACATTTGAACATCTTGGCCATGTTCTGTTATAATCTCCACCTGGCACAGCCAGAAGAGGACTGGCCACCCCACATAGCCTGGTTCCTCTCTAGGTTTCTTCCTAGGTTCTGGCCTTTCTAGGGAATTTTTCCTAGCCACCGTGCTTCTACACCTGCATTGCTTGCTGTTTGGGGTTTTAGGCTGGGTTTCTGTACAGCACTTTGAGATATCAGCTGATGTAAGAAGGGCTATATAAAGACATTTGATTGGATTTGATCTTAACTAATGCAGCAGAAATTTGCTTTAAAGCCGTAATCAAATCCATTGGCTGTAATGATCCATGGACTGAGCCTAATATAGTGTTTAAGAGGTCATACAATACGTTTGTAGTGGTTCCTATGTTGTTGATGTAAATAATATTTGTTGGTCTGTGGTGTGTAATGAAGAGCAACCAGAAGCTGCATTTGACACATTTATGAAATTGCTCATTCCAGTTATTAATAAGCATGCACCCATGACTGACTGAAAATGACTCTAAAAACAGTTAACACCCAGTGGATTGATGAGGAATTTAAAATGGTATGGTTGAGTAGGATGAGGCAAAAGGAATATGGACCCCTACAAATCAGCCGGGCTAGACAATCTGGACCCTCTCTTTCTAAAATTATCCTCCGCAATTGTTGCAACCCCTATTACTAGCCTGTTCAACCTCTCTTTTGTATCGTCTGAGATCCCCAAAGATTGGAAAGCTGCCGCGGTCATCCCCCTCTTCAAACGGTGAGACACTCTAGACCCAAACTGTTACAGACCAATATCTATCTTACCCTGCCTTTCTAAGGTCTTCGAAAGCCAAGTTAACAAACAGATCACCGACCACTTCAAATCCCACTGTACCTTCTCCACTATGCAATCTGGTTTCCGAGCTAGACATGGGTGCACATACAGGTCGCAGTGGTGGGTAGTATATGCGGCCTTGGTGACAAAACAGATGGCACTGTGATAGACTGCATCCAATTTGCTGAGTAGAGTGTTGGAGGCTATTTTGTAAATGACATCGCCAAAATCGAGGATTGGAAGGATAGTCAGTTTTACGAGGGTATGTCTGGCAGCATGAGGGAAGGATGCTTTGTTGCGAAATGGAAGCCGATTCTAGATTTAATTTTGGATTGGAGATGCTTAACGTTAGTCTGGATGGAGAGTTTACAATCTAACCAGACACCTAGGTATTTGTAGTTGTCCACATATTCTAAGTCAGAACTGTCCAGAGTAGTTTATGCTGGTCGGGCGGGCAGGTGCGGGCAGCAATCGGTTGAAGAGCATGTACTTAGTTTTATTAGCATTTAAAATCAGTTGGAGGCCCCGGAAGGAGAGTTGTACGGCGTTGAAGCTCGTTTGGTGGGTTATTTAACACATTGTCCAAAGAAGGGCCAGATATATACAGAATGGTGTCGTCTGCGTGGACGTGGATTAGAGATTCATCAGCGGCAAGAGTGACATCATTGATGTATACAGTGAACTGAGTCAGCCCGAGAATTGAACCCTGTGGCACCCCCATAGAGACTGCCAGAGGTCTGGACAACAGGCCCTCCCGATTGACACACTGAACTCTATCTGAGAAGTAGTTGATGAACCAGGTGAGGCAGTAATTTGAGAAGCCAAGGCTGTTGAGTATGTTGATAAGAATGCGGTGATTGATAGGGTCGAAAGCTTTGGCCAGGTCGATGAAGACGGCTGCACAGTACTGTCTTTTATCGATGGCGGTTATGACATCATGTAGGACCTTGAGCGTGGCTGAGGTGCAGACATGACCAGCTTGGAAACCAGATTGCATAGTGGAGAAGGTACGGTGGGATTCGAAATGGTCGGTGATCTGTTTGTTAACTTGGCTTTCGAAGATTTTAGAAAGGCAGAGCATGATGGATATAGGTCTATAACAGTTTGGGTCTAAAGTGTCTCCCTCTTTGAAGAGGGGGACGACCACAGCAGCTTTCCAGTGTTTGGGGATCTCAGACGATACGAAAGATACAAATACACATACAAATACAAAATAAAACCGCCTGGCTTTTATGAGAACCTATGTAAACTATATTCCCATTTTACATTTATTGTACAATGCATTAAGTACTTGTTGCTCATAGAAAGATTGTTGATCATTCAGGAACTATAGTATCCTCATTTGAAAATATTACATGAATCATCAAATAGCAGTTTTATACAGGTCAATTGAATCTGGGGCACATTGTGTCTCAACGTTCAATCTAAACATTGAGCATGAGGTCCACAACATGATTTGGAGCTTGATCATGTGCAGATTACAGTTAACACGCTCTGTTAAAAAGGTGTTTTGTTGACTTGACAGCCGACACCTGATAGGAATGAACATTCATTCTTAGTTAGTTGACTCCTATAAGGATTTATTCAGTGTGCTGTGTATACCATAGACAACAAATGTGTAGTATTGTCCTCTTCTACAGTGCCTGAACAGAAAATAAAATGTATCTGTACATATAACAGTGGATACATTTCTGTAATGAGCTCGGTAGTGTGAGCTCCTCTCTATCTGTCTCTGTTACAAGTGAAATGAAGCTTAGAGATGTTGCTATGACAAAGCACCCAATGGAATTATGACACAGTGGTGTCATCATAACCTTCACCTCATAGGCTGCCTCTGTGAACACGTGTCATTGGAGGGTCTCTCCTCACCTTAGGCCTTGTTATTGAAGAGTACACTTACCAACCATGTGTATACTGTAGCAACCACAATGTTTACTTTCTTTTAAACTTTGCTCATTAGGTTAATGACTGCTTTGTTTACAGCAGAGTTGATAGGAAGGGTGCGGCACACATGCTCCTCTCCTGGGTCCCTCTACCTCCCTACTTAGCCCTGGTAATGGACCTCTATGGAACGGCTGACAGCAAGTGCCTCAGGTTATTGTGTCAGTCATCTGTGAAAGAGTGGCAATATTTGAACAACTACAGATGGGGTCACCTCAGCTGGGATCACCTCAGCTGGAATGGCTTTGGTCACACTGTACCAGTTTTGAGTTGGGCCACCTAAAAAAAACTAGATCAACAGCTTTTTTGAATTTACCCACCTTTTTTTGGCAAAGTGTTGAATGAAATTCAAATTTTGAGTTGGCCAAACTTTGTTCTGACTCATGAGACAAGTTGATCGACTATGGATTTTTTTGTTAACAGATTGCTATTTTAAATATTTTGTTTTGTTTGAGACAAGTAAATAAATGTTGTACGTATCAAATGAATGAACCAGACAGTGGTCTCTTTCAAATCTATCAACACTGACCACCAGAGTGACTATCATAAATCATATGGCTTCCTCCAGCAGTTCCAATGTTCTGTCTGTTCACTGAGCCAGTGTCCATCCCATGTGGGCACAACTACTGCAAGGCCTTTGTCAAAAGATATTGGGATAGCACTGGCCTGTAGCACTGACCCTGGAGGCAGAACTGAGTGGTTTCTGCTATATTATCCTTGGTTTTTGTTGTCATAATTTAACAGAGAGGCTAATGAGCGTAAACATTTGTAAAAAGAGATAATTAGGCCCTGATATGATAAAATACGATGGCGATAATTAGGTCCGTAGATCTATTAACAACATTACATTGAATGAGTTGTTAATACATAAATATGTGCTTGTTTTCTCACTTCAATTAAACCAAAACGACAGACTGCTTACAAAACATTGTTAAAAGCAGAGGTGCAATTGGTGTTCGGTGTTATTGATGTTGGTACAGTGGGTGTTCAGTATTATTGACGTGGGTACAGTGGGTGTTCAGTATTATTGATGTGGGTACAGTGGGTGTTCAGTATTATTGATGTTGGTACAGTGGGTGTTCAGTATTATTGACGTTGGTACAGTGGGTGTTCAGTATTATTGATGTTGGTACAGTGGGTGTTCAGTGTTATTGATGTTGGTACAGTGGGTGTTCAGTGTTATTGATGTTGGTACAGTGGGTGTTCAGTATTATTGACGTGGGTACAGTGGGTGTTCAGTATTATTGATGTGGGTACAGTGGGTGTTCAGTATTATTGATGTTGGTACAGTGGGTGTTCAGTATTATTGACGTTGGTACAGTGGGTGTTCAGTATTATTGATGTTGGTACAGTGGGTGTTCAGTGTTATTGATGTTGGTACAGTGGGTGTTCAGTATTATTGATGTTGGTACAGTGGGTGTTCAGTATTATTGATGTGGGTACAGTGGGTGTTCAGTATTATTGACGTTGGTACAGTGGGTGTTCAGTATTATTGACGTGGGTACAGTGGGTGTTCAGTATTATTGACGTGGGTACAGTGGGTGTTCAGTATTATTGACGTTGGTACAGTGGGTGTTCAGTATTATTGACGTTAGTACAGTGGGTGTTCAGTATTATTGATGTTGGTACAGTGGGTGTTCAGTATTATCTACGTTGGTACAGTGGGTGTTCAGTATTATTGACGTTAGTACAGTGGGTGTTCAGTATTATTGACGTTAGTACAGTGGGTGTTCAGTATTATTGACGTTAGTACAGTGGGTGTTCAGTATTATTGATGTTGGTACAGTGGGTGTTCAGTATTATCTACGTTGGTACAGTGGGTGTTCAGTATTATTGATGTTGGTACAGTGTGTGTTCAGTATTATTGTAAAATGTTGTCAGGGAGGTATTAAATTACCAGAAAGATTGTCTTGCCTTGGTCAATGTTTGGTTTAGAACTTAATTTTGTATCTTCGGATAATTTATGGATAAAAAAATGTAATAACTCATTAATCTGTAATTTTCTCTTCCAGACACACAGTGTCCCCTCACATGGGTTTTTCTGTGCTCCTTTACAATGGAATGGAATCATCAGATGATGGATTCTATATTACAGCCTTCCACACACTGGGCAATAAGAACTACCTCATCTTAGCTCTATCTATAATATACTGTACATCGTCACTCTAACGGGTAACTTTGCTCTGTTAGCAGTCTTCATTATAAACACAAGCCTACCAAATCCCAAAGATGTTGCAGTGTGGAATTTAACAATAGTAGACATCTCTTTGAACACTGTTATCATCCCCCAGATGGTGCCTGTATTTGTGTTCAATCTGAACTATGTCTCCATTGGGACGTGTTTTTCTCAGATGTTCTTCACTCATTTTTTGGGTGATATTGATTCCTTTTTCCTGGCTCTCCTAGCGTACGACCGTGTGATAGCCATCTGTTTCCCTCTGCGTTACATCACCATCAACACCAACCTGAGGTTGCTGCTAATCCTGGTAGGGATCTGGACACTGGCCTTCCTTTTGGAGGTCTCCCCTGTCGCCCTGGCCTCTAGTCTGCCTTACTGTGCCTCCAGGGTGGTGCATAGCTCTTGCTGTGAACACAGCCCTGTATACAGACTGGCCAGCTTCAGGAAATTAGCGACAGCTAAGTCTCTGGTTGTCCTGTTAGGCCCGCGGTCCTTCATTATCTTCACCTATGCTGTGGTGGTGGTTCAGCAAAATGCTTATGTGTTATGTGTTTATCGCCTCACCTTTTATACCTGATATAAACTGTATGATCCCTAAGTGTAGCAAATTTGCCTAAAGTGTTTATATGTTGTTCTGTAATTTAGCTATTTAGCAGTCAATCTTATGCAGAAAAAAATTGGTTAAGTGCCGTGCTCAAAGGCACATCGACAGATCTTTCACCTGGTCGGCTCGGGGATTCAACCCAGCAACCTTTCAGTTACTGGCCCAACATCCTTAACCACTGGGCTACCTGCCGCACATGTGAGTTACCCCGTTGTAGGTACATGTGAATGATGCAGTGAAGAAAAGAGTGTATATCATGTCACAGTGCACAATTTCCTTCTTATTTTTACGGGATATGTTAATTTTACTGTTGACATTATCAATCAAACTGGGGACCCCGGTCAGAGACGATGTCCAGAGGAAGTCTGTGACGGCGGAAAGATGCTGAATGACAAGCTGAGCAATCTCACGGGCAGATGGAAGCTTAGGCAGCGGAATGAAATGTGCCACTGTAACGAATCTCTTCGTCGTCTGAGGAGGAGTAGGAAGGATCGGACCAATATGCAGCGTGGTAAGGGTCCATGTTCATTTATTATACTTAACACAAAAAAACAAAATAACAAAGCGAATGGAAGAAACAAAACAGTTCTGTAAGGTGACATACACTAAACAGAAAACAAGTACTCACAAATCATAGTGGGAACACAGGCTACCTAAGTATGGTTCTCAATCAGAGACAACGATTGACAGCTGCCTCTGATTGGGAAACATACCAGGCCAAAAGCAGAAATACAAAACCTAGAACAAAAACATTGAATGCCCACTCCAACTCACACCCTGACCAAACTAAAACAGAGACATAAAAAAGGAACTAAGGTCAGGACGTGGCAGCCAAAACGGTCCACAATGACTAGGATGTTAGTGTGGCTTGCTGAGGATGGAAGACCCGTGATGAAATCCATAGAGAGATGAGAACAGGGTCGAGAAGGTGTTGACAGCGGATGAAGAAGCCCCAGAGGCTGCTGACGAGGAGTTTTGTTCGGGGCACATGTCGGACAAGCAGCCACAAAGGTACAAGTGTCCACCTCCGCTGAGGGCCACCAAAACCTCCTCAGAAACTCTAGAATTCTGAGCCCTCCCGGATGAGAGGTGAGACGTACCTTGGAAGAAGTACCTTGGACAGTGCCCCAAGAGGGACAAAAAGTCTGTTTGGTGGACAGCCGTCTGGAACTGCCTCCCTACCTTGCGCCTCCCTCACTATAGTCTCTATACCCCAGGACACAAGTGCGAAGATGAGCGACCTGAAAATTATGGATCCAAGTGGCCGATCCTCACTGGAGCTGGGGAACTGGCGAGAAAGAGCATCCGGCTTCACGTTCTTAAACCCAGGAAGGTAAGATGACGTGAATCCTCACTGTGTCTGTCATCCTGCCATCCTCACTGTTTCTGTCATCCTGCCATCCTCACTGTGTCTGCCATCCTCACTGTGTCTGCCATCCTCACTGTGTCTGTCATCCTGCCATCCTCACTCTGTCTGCCATCCTCACTCTGTCTGCCATCCTGCCATCCTCACTGTGTCTGCCATCCTGCCATCCTCATTGTGTCTGTCATCCTGCCATCCTCACTGTGTCTTTCATCCTGCCATCCTCACTGTGTCTGCCATCCTCACTGTGTCTGCCATCCTCACTGTGTCTGTCACCCTGCCATCCTCACTGTGTCTGTCACCCTGCCATCCTCACTGTGTCTGTCACCCTGCCATCCTCACTGTGTCTGTCATCCTGCCATCCTCACTGTGTCTGCCATCCTCACTGTGTCTGTCACCCTGCCATCCTCACTGTGTCTGTCACCCTGCCATCCTCACTGTGTCTGTCACCCTGCCATCCTCACTGTGTCTGTCACCCTGCCATCCTCACTGTGTCTGCCATACTGCCATCCTCACTGTGTCTGTCACCCTGCCATCTTCACTGTGGCTGCCATCCTGCCATCCTCACTGTGTCTGTCACCCTGCCATCCTCACTGTGTCTGTCACCCTGCCATCCTCACTGTGTCTGTCACCCTGCCATCCTCACTGTGTCTGCCACCCTGCCATCCTCATTGTGTCTGTCATCCTGCCATCCTCACTGTGTCTGTCATCCTGCCATCCTCACTGTGTCTGCCATCCTCACTGTGTCTGCCATCCTCACTGTGTCTGTCATCCTGCCATCCTCACTCTGTCTGCCATCCTCACTCTGTCTGCCATCCTGCCATCCTCACTGTGTCTGCCATCCTGCCATCCTCATTGTGTCTGTCATCCTGCCATCCTCACTGTGTCTGTCATCCTGCCATCCTCACTGTGTCTGCCATCCTCACTGTGTCTGCCATCCTCACTGTGTCTGTCACCCTGCCATCCTCACTGTGTCTGTCACCCTGCCATCCTCACTGTGTCTGTCACCCTGCCATCCTCACTGTGTCTGTCATCCTGTCATCCTCACTGTGTCTGCCATCCTCACTGTGTCTGTCACCCTGCCATCCTCACTGTGTCTGTCACCCTGCCATTCTCACTGTGTCTGCCATACTGCCATCCTCACTGTGTCTGTCACCCTGCCATCTTCACTGTGGCTGCCATCCTGCAATCCTCACTGTGTCTGTCACCCTGCCATCCTCACTGTGTCTGTCACCCTGCCATCCTCACTGTGTCTGTCACCCTGCCATCCTCACTGTGTCTGCCACCCTGCCATCCTCATTGTGTCTGTCATCCTGCCATCCTCACTGTGTCTGTCATCCTGCCATCCTCACTGTGTCTGCCATCCTCACTGTGTCTGCCATCCTCACTGTGTCTGTCACCCTGCCATCCTCACTGTGTCTGTCACCCTGCCATCCTCACTGCGTCTGTCACCCTGCCATCCTCACTGTGTCTGTCATCCTGCCATCCTCACTGTGTCTGCCATCCTCACTGTGTCTGTCACCCTGCCATCCTCACTGTGTCTGTCACCCTGCCATCCTCACTGTGTCTGTCACCCTGCCATCCTCACTGTGTCTGTCACCCTGCCATCCTCACTGTGTCTGCCATACTGCCATCCTCACTGTGTCTGTCACCCTGCCATCTTCACTGTGGCTGCCATCCTGCCATCCTCACTGTGTCTGTCACCCTGCCATCCTCACTGTGTCTGTCACCCTGCCATCCTCACTGTGTCTGTCACCCTGCCATCCTCACTGTGTCTGCCACCCTGCCATCCTCACTGTGTCTGTCACCCTGCCATCCTCACTGTGTCTGCCACCCTGCCATCCTCACTGTGGCTGCCATCCTCACTGTGGCTGCCACCCTGCCATCCTCACTGTGTCTGCCACCCTGCCATCCTCACTGTGGCTGCCATCCTCACTGTGGCTGCCACTCTGCCATCCTCACTGTGTCTGCCACCCTGCCATCCTCACGGTGTCTGCCACCCTGCCATCCTCACTGTGTCTGCCATCCTCACTGTGGCTGCCACCCTGCCATCCTCACTGTGTCTGTCACCCTGCCATCCTCACTGTGTCTGCCATCCTGCCATCCTCACTGTCTGCCATCCTGACTGTGTCTGTCATCCTGCCATCCTCACTGTGTCTACCATCCTGCCATCCTCATTGTGTCTGTCATCCTGCCATCCTCACTGTGTCTGTCATCCTGCCATCCTCACTGCGTCTGCCATCCTCACTGTGTCTGCCATCCTCATTGTGTCTGTCACCCTGCCATCCTCACTGTGTCTGTCACCCTGCCATCCTCATTGTGGCTGTCACCCTGCCATCCTCACTGTGTCTGTCATCCTGCCATCCTCACTGTGTCTGCCATCCTCACTGTGTCTGTCACCCTGCCATCCTCACTGTGTCTGTCACCCTGCCATCCTCACTGTGTCTGTCACCCTGCCATCCTCACTGTGTCTGCCATACTGCCATCCTCACTGTGTCTGTCACCCTGCCATCCTCACTGTGTCTGTCACCCTGCCATCCTCACTGTGTCTGTCACCCTGCCATCCTCACTGTGTCTGCCATACTGCCATCCTCACTGTGTCTGTCACCCTGCCATCTTCACTGTGGCTGCCATCTTGCCATCCTCACTGTGTCTGTCACCCTGCCATCCTCACTGTGTCTGTCACCCTGCCATCCTCACTGTGTCTGTCACCCTGCCATCCTCACTGTGTCTGTCACCCTGCCATCCTCACTGTGTCTGCCACCCTGCCATCCTCACTGTGGCTGCCACCCTGCCATCCTCACTGTGTCTGTCACCCTGCCATCCTCACTGTGTCTGCCATCCTCACTGTGTCTGCCACCCTGCCATCCTCACTGTGTCTGCCACCCTGCCATCCTCACTGTGGCTGCCATCCATGCTCAACCCTATCAACTACAGCCTAAAGACAGAGGAGCTGCGAGAGAAAATCATCAAACTGTATGTAAAGACAAAAGCTACTCCTCACAAATGAGACCTTACATGGAGTTACTGATCTTATGTTTTCAGATCTTTAGTTTGGGTTCAATTCTGCAGCAAGAACTCAATATTTAAGAAATGTTTCCAAGGCAACCTTCCCCTTTGTATCTACTTAATTTCAGTATTTTTCTGTTGATACTGTTTAATGCACACTAACTCTAAGATATTTGCAACAAAGCTATTTATGTCAATTCTGCTGAACACAGTATTTGAAGGTAATATATGTAACATATGGTAAATAAAATGCAATCTTCTAATTTCAAATATTTTTTTGTGTACATTTCAGAGATGTTTTTTATGCCACAGCTGTAATTTTGGGGTGTTTATACATAACATGAATTATTGGATGGATTAATGCTGCAACCATCATAAAGCTACTGTATTAACAGAAAGGTACTGTACAACATGTTGAGGTAAAATCATTCTGATAACTGACAGTGTGATAACTGACAAATGCAAAGTATGTAGATATACAGTATTTATGTTGAAAGAGTTCAACTCTAATTCAATTAAATAGCATATATTAATTAGTTCCACTAGATGACACTAAAACATATTCACTGGCAGATCCATAGTGTCGGGCTCTTTTCACAGGTAAAATTGTTTTTATAATACATTAAATGAATAAGGATTAATACATTATTTATAAACCTTTAATAAAAAAATACATATTTAAAAACATGTATAATCATTGTAAGCATTTTTGTGAATATATTTATTTTTTATTTATTCAGTTTAAGGTAAGTTAATACACGCAGTTCGTACAAGCAGTACGCAGAGGGACAAATATCTAAATAAAAGAGAAAAAACGAGGCATAAATCTATTTAAGGATCTAAAAAAAAGAATGTCGCAGTTCTTGTATTGTGGTGAATAAACATAACTATTGTAAGGAGTAGTGTAGTTATACGTTTTGGGACATAGCATATTGGAAGGATCTTATTTAGGATTGCTTCCAAAGACATGCTTCCAAAGACATCCACAGTTAAACAGCATCAAAACATTTGCAGAAAGTTTCCTATTTCAGAACAAGAGCATTTTGAAACATTGATCATTATCTACAAGCTATATTTTAAATCTACTCTCAGGAGTGAAATAGGTCCAGCTGATGGGAAAGGTTTTGAGATGAAGAAATGTTGTTCCATACCATGGGCCAGTCCCATTTGAGACCAAGGTTCTCTAGGTCTCTTTCCCACCTCTTCGTGATAGGGAGGGTGTTGACTTTATGTGAGGATAATTTATTATAAATTAAGGATACAAGGCCAATTATTCTGGTAGACAAGATCAAACTGCAATAAGGTGGGAGCCTGGAAAGGCCTCCCATTGTACACCATATGTTTTCAGAGCTGAACATTCAAAACATACATTATCATACATTACCATACATCCAAACATACATTATCATACATCCTACGCATACATTATCAGCTTCTGATTAACTTATTTATTTTGGTTACATAACATGCAACTCTTGTCACGCCTGCTCCTGCTCTTCCCCCCTGGCGCTCGAGGGCACCAGGTAGCCCTGCATTACACACTCCTGCCACCATTTACGCACACCTGCCTTCCCTCGTCACGCACATCAGCGATATTGGACTCGCTCAATCACCTGTTTATTACCTCCCCAATATTTGTCAGTTCCCCAGCTCTGTTCCTTGCTGCTGCATGGTTTGTCGTCGGCCTTTGTGTTTCCCAGTTCTGATGCTGTTCCTGTCCCTTTGCATGTCCGTTCCTATTTAAATGTCAACTCCCCGTACCTGCTTCTCTTCTCTAGCGTCATTCCTTACAACTCTGTTATGACAGTGATGAATGCTATCATGTACACTACAGATATGAGTGAATAGCATCACATAGCATCACATACATACTGTATGTACAGTACCAGCACCTGATCAATTTACTGGTATTATGCTAGAGGTGTTTTGTTTGACCATTTTCTTCAAAAACCCTATGATTTCCTCAGTATTCAAAACATAAATGACTGGATTGAGCATGAGAGGGATAGCTGAAGCAAGAGACAAACAGATAATCCTTGCATTGGAGTGAAGAGAGAAGGTCCCTGCAGCAATGTAGGTGGATAGAAATGGAATAAAGAACAGTGCTACTCTGAGAAGGTGTGATAGACAAGTCTTCAGAGCCTTCACAAGGCCTTCCCAGGAAGTAATTCTAAACAGGGCAAGTAAAATACACACATAAGACAGGACTATGAAAACGAACGGTACATGAAGGACTAGTACTGTATTCACTTTTGCCATGATGGAATTGGCAGAATTGTCGTTTCAGGCCATTCTGTACAAAGGCCCATGATCACAGAAATAACTGTCAATAACTATGGTTTTACAGTAAGACAGTCAAGTGATCAGGACCGTGTTTGTACCAACAATGACCACATTGACAAGCCACAACCCTGTAATCATGACAGACATGCTAGTGTTAGTGAGCAGAGTGTGGTATCTCAGAGGCAAGCATATGGCAACAAACCTATCACATGTCAGACCAACAAGGGTCATAGACTGCAAAGCAATAAAGGAGAACACAAAAAACATATTGGCCAGAAATGCTTCATAGGTGATATATTGTGAATCAAAAATAAAAGTCTTAATCAGGTTAGGAATTAGTGCACTGCTCTCACCTAAGTCAGCTACTGCTAAGTTTAAAATGCCAATATACTTTGGGATGTGAAGATAGCGTTGAGTGAATATTATGAACATTACAATGGAGTTCCCACAAACAGCAACTACATAGGCAAAGCACAAGAATATATAGTAAAATTTGGCATGAGGAATATCATGGAAGCCATTGATGAAGAAATACTGAGGACGCACAAAAGAGCTGTTTTGTTTGATGATGGTTATCATGGAGCTCATTGCAGCGCAGGTCATAAGGTATGGTTTGCATCAATCTGTAATTTAAAAATACATAAATTAACAATTGCATTAAGAAGTGCAGTAGGCCTACACTCATCTTAATAGTGATTTCACACATGTAACCGTATAATACAATGCAATGTTATGAATTACTTAACTAAATATTAGTCTTGTTCCACGTCTAACATATTGAGATACAGGGGCCTTTTGTCTTTACCAGAGTAGCCTAAACATTACAAACATAACTTGACATTTGATCAAATCACAGTAAAAGTCAGTGTATTTGCAGGTGAAGGTCTGTTGTTTGCAGGAGAGCCACTTACTTCTGGTTAAAAGTCTACGCCATGTGTCATTTATATGTAAGTGTCCTTCACTGTAAATGTCTGTCATAGGATATTGAAAACCCCCAGGAGAATGAAGTAATCATATTTGGACTGGCAATGGAGCTGTACAGCATATCAACTACAGCAAGGTTGCAAATCAGAAGATACATTGGCTTGTGCAAACGCTTATCATGAAGGATAAAACATATATTTGCCACATTAGAAAGCATGACTAGGAGATAGATACACAGAATTACAATCCCTACTGTCAGAGGTCTTTCAATTTATTTGGCATAAAAAGTTAGATTGCTTGCTTAACCCACCGGTTCTCTAATATTATGAGTGAGATATCTCATGTGGGAGTTTGCTACTCTCTCTGAAGTACCTATCAAAAGTATCTATTGGAGACAGAAGAGTAAAGTGGCAAGTGGCAAATGAAGTGAGACCCTCACTTACATAAAAGGAACCACTGCCCCCTGGTTATTCCCAAGCATGCTTCTCCTTCTCACTCTCTTGGCGAACAGGGGAATGTGGTGAGATACAATGTATTCGGTCAGAATTCAGACCCCTCAACTTTTCCCACATTTTGTTACGTCTTATTCTAAATTGATTAAAAAATGTTTTTCCCTCATCAACCTACACAAAATAACCTATAACGACAAAGCAAAAACAGTTTTTAAAATTTGTTTTGCTAATGTATAAAAGATTTAAAAAACTGACATACCACATTTACATAAGAATTCAGACCTTTTACTCCATACTTTGTTGAAGCAACTTTGGCAGTGATTACAGCCTTGAGTCTTCTTGGGTATGACGCTACAAGCCTGTCAGGCCTGTATTTGGGGAGTTTCTCCCATTCTTTCTGCAGATCTTCTCAAGCTCTGTCAGGTTGGATGGGGAGCATTCGCTGTACAGCTATTTTCAGGTCTCTCCAGAGATGTTCGATCAGGTTCAGGTCCGGGCTCTGGCTGGGCCACTCAAGGACTTGTCCCGAAGCCACTCCTGCATTGTCTTGGCTGTGTGCTTAGGGTCGTTGTCCTGTTGAAAGGTGAACCTTTGCCCCAGTCTGAGGTCTTGGGCGCTCTGGAGCAGGTTTTCATCAAGGATCTCTCTGTACTTTGCTCAATTCCTCTTTCCCTCAACCCTGACTAGTCTCCCAGTCCCTGCCGCTGAAAAACATTCCCACAGCGTGATGCTGTCACCACCTTGCTTCACAGTACAGATGGTGGCAGGTTTCCTCCATGACATGACAATTGGCATTCAGGCCAAATCTTGGAATCTTGATTCTCATGGTCTGAGAGTCCTTTAGGTGCCTTTTGGCAAACTTCCGTCTGGCCACTGTACCATAAAGGCCCGATTGATGGTGTGCTGCAGAGATGATTGTTCTTCTGGAAGTTTCTCCCGTCTCTACAGAGGAACTCTGGGGCTCTGTCAGAGTTACCATCGGGTTCTTGGTCATCTCCCTGACCAAGGCCCTTCTCCCCTGATTGCTCAGTTTGGCCGGGCGGCCAGCTCTTGGAAGAGTCTTGGTAGTTCCAAATGTCTTCCATTTAATAATGGAGGCCACTGTGTTCTTGGGGACCTTCAATGCAGCAGACATTTTTGGTAGCATTCCCCAGGTCTGTGCCTCTGCAAAATCCTGTCTCGGAGCTCTACCAACAATTCTTTCGACCTCAAATCAAATCAAATCAAATCAAATCAAATTTTATTTGTCACATACACATGGTTAGCAGATGTTAATGCGAGTGTAGCGAAATGCTTGTGCTTCTAGTTCCGACAATGCAGTAATAACGAGCAAGTAATCTAACTAACAATTCCAAAAAAAAAAACTACTGTCTTATACACAGTGTAAGGGGGTAAAGAATATGTACATAAGGATATATGAATGAGTGATGGTACAGAGCAGCATAGGCAAGATACAGTAGATGATATCGAGTACAGTATATACATATGAGATAAGTATGTAAACCAAGTGGCATAGTTAAAGTGGCTAGTGATACATGTATTACATAAGGATGCAGTCGATGATATAGAGTACAGTATCAACGTATGCATATGAGATGAACAATGTAGGGTAAGTAACATTATATAAGGTAGCATTGTTTAAAGTGGCTAGTGATATATTTACATAATTTCCCATCAATTCCCATGATTAAAGTGGCTGGAGTAGAGTCAGTGTCATTGACAGTGTGTTGGCAGTAGCCACTCAATGTTAGTGGTGGCTGTTTAACAGTCTGATGGCCTTGAGATAGAAGCTGTTTTTCAGTCTCTCGGTCCCAGCTTTGATGCACCTGTACTGACCTCGCCTTCTGGATGACAGCGGGGTGAACAGGCAGTGGCTCAGAGGTGGTTGATGTCCTTGATGATCTTTATGGCCTTCCTGTAGCATCGGGTGGTGTAGGTGTCCTGGAGGGCAGGTAGTTTGCCCCGGTGATGCGTTGTGCAGACCTCACTACCCTCTGGAGAGCCTTACGGTTGAGGGCGGTGCAGTTGCCATACCAGGCGGTGATACAGCCCGCCAGGATGCTCTCGATTGTGCATCTGTAGAAGTTTGTGAGTGCTTTTGGTGACAAGCCGAATTTCTTCAGCCTCCTGAGGTTGAAGAGGCGCTGCTGCGCCTTCCTCACGATGCTGTCTGTGTGAGTGGACCAATTCAGTTTGTCTGTGATGTGTATGCCGAGGAACTTAAAACTTGCTACCCTCTCCACTACTGTTCCATCGATGTGGAGGGGGTGTTCCCTCTGCTGTTTCCTGAAGTCCACAATCATCTCCTTAGTTTTGTTGACGTTGAGTGTGAGGTTATTTTCCTGACACCACACTCCAAGGGCCCTCACCTCCTCCCTGTAGGCCGTCTCGTCGTTGTTGGTAATCAAGCCTACCACTGTTGTGTCGTCCGCAAACTTGATGATTGAGTTGGAGGCGTGCATGGCCACGCAGTCGTGGGTGAACAGGGAGTACAGGAGGGGCTCAGAACGCACCCTTGTGGGGCCCCAGTGTTGAGGATCAGCGGGGAGGAGATGTTGTTGCCTACCCTCACCACCTGGGGGCGGCCCGTCAGGAAGTCCAGTACCCAGTTGCACAGGGCGGGGTCGAGACCCAGGGTCTCGAGCTTGATGACGAGCTTGGAGGGTACTATGGTGTTGAATGCCGAGCTGTAGTCGATGAACAGCATTCTCACATAGGTATTCCTCTTGTCCAGATGGGTTAGGGCAGTGTGCAGTGTGGTTGAGATTGCATCGTCTGTGGACCTATTTGGGCGGTAAGCAAATTGGAGTGGGTCAAGGGTGTCAGGTAGGGTGGAGGTGATATGGTCCTTGACTAGTCTCTCAAAGCACTTCATGATGACGGATGTGAGTGAAGGGGCGGTAGTCGTTTAGCTCAGTTACCTTAGCTTTCTTGGGAACAGGAACAATGGTGGCCCTCTTGAAGCATGTGGGAACAGCAGACTGGTATAGGGATTGGTTGAATATGTCCGTAAACACACCGGCCAGCTGGTCTGCGCATGCTCTGAGGGCGCGGCTGGGGATGCCGTCTGGGCCTGCAGCCTTGCGAGGGTTAACACGTTTAAATGTCTTACTCACTTCGGCTGCAGTGAAGGAGAGACCGCATGATTCCGTTGCAGGCCGTGTCAGTGGCACTGTATTGTCCTCAAAGCGGGCAAAAAGTTATTTAGTCTGCCTGGGAGCAAGACATCCTGGTCCGTGACTGGGCTGGGTTTCTTCCTGTAGTCCGTGATTGATTGTAGACCCTGCCACATACCTCTTGTGTCTGAGCCGTTGAATTGAGATTCTACTTTGTCTCTGTACTGGCGCTTAGCTTGTTTGATAGCCTTGCGGAGGGAATAGCTGCACTGTTTGTATTCAGTCATGTTACCAGACACCTTGCCCTGATTAAAAGCAGTGGTTCGTGCCTTCAGTTTCACACGAATGCTGCCATCAATCCACGGTTTCTGGTTAGGGAATGTTTTAATCGTTGCTATGGGAACGACATCTTCAAGTAAACTAAAAGCACGTTCTAATGAACTCGCACACCGTATCAGCGTATTCGTCAATGTTGTTGTCTGACGCAATCCACGAAACATCTCCCAGTCCACGTGATGGAAGCAGTCTTGGAGTGTGGAGTCAGCTTAGTCGGACCAGCGTTGGACAGACCTCAGCGTGGGAGCTTCTTGTTTTAGTTTCTGTCTGTAGGCAGGGATCAACAAAATGGAGTCGTGGTCAGCTTTTCCGAAAGGGGGCGGGGCAGGGCCTTATATGCGTCGCGGAAGTTAGAGTAACAATGATCCAGGGTCTTTCCACCCCTGGTTGCGCAATCAATATGCTGATAAAATTTAGGGAGTCTTGTTTTCAGATTAGCCTTGTTAAAATCCCCAGCTACAATGAATGCAGCCTCCGGATAAATCGTTTCCAGTTTGCAGAGAGTTAAATAAAGTTCGTTCAGAGCCATCGATGTGTCTGCTTGGGGGGGGATATATACGGCTGTGATTATAATCGAAGAGAATTCTCTTGGTAGATAATGCGGTCATGGCTTGGTTTTTGCTCTGACATGCACTGTCAACAATGGGACATTGTTTAGAAAGATTTGTGACTTTCCAAATAATTTCCAATCAATTGAATTTACCACAGGTGGACTCCAATCAAGTGGCAAAAAAATCTCAAGGATGATCATTGGAAGCAGGATGCACCTGAGCTCAATTTCGAGTCTCAGAGCAAAGGGTCTGAATACTTATGTAAATAAGGTATTTCTGCTTTTTTATATATAGATTTGCGAAAACAAAATATTTACATTTTCAAACATTTCTAAAAAAGTGTAGATTGATGAGGAAAATGATTTATTTAATCCATAAAAAAGGGAAAAAAGTCAAGGAGTCTGAATATTTTCTGAATGCACTGTATCACCCATAATGTCAGAGAATCTGGGTTACGCAACTAAACGTAACTTATCTTTCAATTATTTGTTTCGATATCTCATGTGGGGATGTGGCCAACTCCCGTATCGCAAAAATGATGTCTGAAGCCATGGAAGTTCCAACATCAGCAACCTTCAGAGGTCCCGAAGCTAAGGGAGCATGCACAGATAAAGGTGCATAGACAACACAAAGCAGAAAAAACCTCACAGAAAGTGAGGGGAAGCATACAATCTCAGTTTAATGAGATATTCCCCAAAAACAGTGACCAGGAGGTCAACTACTCCGTAGGAAAGGGCACTTCCAAGCCACTCTGTCGGCTATTACCCTCACCATTATAAATCAATATAATGGTCCCATTGAATATAGAAGGGCCCTTACGAGGGTGGTTGCCCAAGGAGCGTAGAGCAGGACACCCTTGCCCAAGCTCTCCTAAAATCCAAGTAGATGCTAACCACATGTACTGGACAACAATGGGGACTCCTTTCTAGGGAAGGCGACAGGTGAAAAGCCATAGGCTCAAAGGTGCGACAATGGGAAAATTGCTTTGTTCTCTTGGGTAAAGACCCTGCATGTAGATAGCTGCCAGTATTGGTCTTAAGCAGAGTTGTAACTGCTAACCGGAAAATAACTGGTCATCGAGGGGCTCAAAGATGTGGAGGGAAAGCATACGGCATCACCCACTTCTCATGGGTGTGTAAGCTCTTCCACCCCAAACGGAGTGGTCACCGTGTTTTGGGATCAGGTCTCCTCGGGTCTTCGCTTCTACCAGGCTGCAGTCAATCTGGACAAATGCTGGAAGCAGGTTCTTTCGGGACAGAGTAGCCAGCGCTATGACATAAGACTTCAGGCAATGTAGCTTGAAGGAAGAAGGAAACACCTGCAGCACAGTATTCCTAAACGTGGGCAGTAGGACGGCTACATCACTAGTAGGTCTTGGCCCTGCTACATGGAGGAGGGTTGTCAAGAGCAATAACAGTTCCTCAGCCACTCGCTCCCGTAATATGGGAAGATAGAGCAGGCAGTGGCCGGCTTGCGTTAACCAATTTTAGTTTAAAAAAACCTGATGAGGAAAAGCCAAAGCTTTGTGGACTCGGGAGTACCAGATAGCTGGCTGAGGCTCCGACGCCTCGGAGGGTGTTGACCCCCTCCCCCCCCCCTTTCCCTAATATCCAGAAAGTAAACTAAGGAAACAGTGTACCTAATCAGATGTACAACTGAATGCATTCAACTGAAATATGTCTTCCGCATTTATCCCAACCCCTTTGAATCTGAGAGGTGGGGGGGGCTGCCTTAATCGACTTCCACGTCATCGGCTCCCGGGGAACAGTGGGTTAACTGCCTTGCTCAGGGGCAGAACAACATATTTTTACCTTGTCGGCTCTGATACTCAAGCCAGCAACCTTTTACTGGCCCAACGCTCCTACCCGCCTGGCTACCTGCTGAGATCCAGAAAGTAAACTAAAAAAAAGTTAAGTAAACTGCTCAATGGAGAGTGTTCTCTATAGCAGAGCCAAGTTGTCTTTGCCAAGTAGAGAAAAAAAACACCCCTCAGAATCCTAAAAAGGGCTAAGAGGGTTGGCCAGTGAAACCTGGAAACCTGTACTCCCGTAGAACGGTGGAGCGGTATGGTTAGGATTCCCCTGCCTGTCATACAGAGTAGCATTGCCCTATTGTGGGAAAACTGGAGTGGCACATACTGGGCATAGAGCCTAAGGGAGGCACTCGGGGAGGAACAAAAAGTGTGTTTCCTCCATTTCCTCATATGAACATGGTCACAAAAGTGAGCTGCTGCACAGAGAATAGGGTTTCGTCTTAACACAGCTCTGCATACCCACTGCTGCGAAACTCGGAGAGGGGAAAGAGTAGCAACCGTTAAACCCAAAGAGAGAGGGTATGGCCCTGCACACTATCCTCCTCCGCTGCCAGGGCTGCGCCCTAGGATGGCTGACCCTTCTTACCTCCTTTAGGGGGGACAGAGCGGCAGATCCTTGCTGCGGCCGCATCGTAAGATGACTTCCTTGCGCATGTCACACTTCTGTGGCGGGGACAGTGGGCCCAAACAACTCTTTGGGTGTCACTGGGGCATCCAGAAGGTCCAAACTTTTCTCTTTATGTTAAGCTGGATAAGCTCAGACCTTTCTCCCACTACTGCTAGGCTCAAGGCTAGACCACAGCCTTGGATGGCACTACGGAAGTCACGGAGGTTCAGGTCCGTAATCTCCTAAGCTTCTGGGTCTAGTCCAGTTGCTTCTCCACTTCCTCCAGTAACTCAGCCTGATATGCCAACAAGAAAAGGGAACTTAGAGGGCTCTAATTGCTTGGGCTGAGGCCTTGTAAGTTTTCTTAAAAACAGAGGCAGTAAAGTGCTCCGCCTTCCCAGGGAGTGAGGCGCTGGTGTCGTTAATAACACGATGTGAGGGGCTGAGGTGGTGAGCCAGTGTCACGAATCCCGCCGAAGATGATGCCTCTTCCTGTTCGGGCGGCGCTCGGCGGTCGTCGTCGCCGGCCTACTAGCTGCCATCGATTCCATTTTTTGTTTCTGTTAGTTTGGTCTGATTGGTTACACCTGTTTTGAGTTTAGTTTGTGGGCTATTTAAGGGCACTAGGCCCATCGGCTTTTGTGCGGGCTTGTTTTCTGTTCATGGTGTTGGATTATTTGTGGATTCTATATTTCCGGACAGTTTAGTCCTGTTTGTTTGGACTGGGTATTTTATGCGCCCTTGTGTTTGGCATGTCCGTTTTCACTGTCTTTGGAATAAAGATCCACGTTCTGAACTACCTGCTCTCTGCGCCTGACCCCTCCACCCACTATTCCTATAAGCCGTAACAGCCAGTGATGGCTCCACCATGGGAGGGTTGGGTAGCATTCCAGAGGGACATCAGAGACTGTAACGTTCTTTGCTTCACAGAAACATGGCTCACTGGAGAGACGCAATCCGAAGCGGTGCAGCCAGCGGGTTTCTCCACGCATCGCGCCGACAGAAACAAACATCTTTCTGGTAAGAAGACGGGCGGGGGCGTATGTCTTATGGCCAACGTGACATGGTGTGATGAAAGAAACATACAGGAACTCAAATCCTTCTCTGTTCACCTGATTTAGAATTCCTCACAATCAAATGTAGACCGCATTATCTACCAAGAGAATTCTCTTCGATTATAATCACAGCCGTATATATCCCCCCCCAAGCAGACACATCGATGGCTCTGAACGAACTTTATTTAACTCTCTGCAAACTGGAAACGATTTATCCAGAGGCTGCATTCATTGTAGCTGGGGATTTTAACAAGGCTAATCTGAAAACAAGACTCCCTAAATTTTATCAGCATATCGATTGCGCAACCAGGGGTGGAAAGACCTTGGATCATTGTTACTCTAACTTCCGCGACGCATATAAGGCCCTGCCCCGCCCCCCTTTCGGAAAAGCTGACCATGACTCCATTTTGTTGATCCCTGCCTACAGACAGAAACTAAAACAAGAAGCTCCCACGCTGAGGTCTGTTCAACGCTGGTCCGACCAAGCTGACTCCACACTCCAAGACTGCTTCCATCACGTGGACTGGGAGATGTTTCGTATTGCTTCAGACAACAACATTGACGAATACGCTGATACGGTGTGCGAGTTCATTAGAACGTGCGTTGAAGATGTCGTTCCCATAGCAACGATTAAAACATTCCCTAACCAGAAACCGTGGATTGATGGCAGCATTCGTGTGAAACTGAAGGCACGAACCACTGCTTTTAATCAGGGCAAGGTGTCTGGTAACATGACTGAATACAAACAGTGCAGCTATTCCCTCCGCAAGGCTATCAAACAAGCTAAGCGGCATCCCCAGCCGCGCCCTCAGAGCATGCGCAGACCAGCTGGCCGGTGTGTTTACGGACATATTCAATCAATCCCTATACCAGTCTGCTGTTCCCACATGCTTCAAGAGGGCCACCATTGTTCCTGTTCCCAAGAAAGCTAAGGTAACTGAGCTAAACGACTACCGCCCCGTAGCACTCACATCCGTCATCATGAAGTGCTTTGAGAGACTAGTCAAGGACCATATCACCTCCACCCTACCTGACACCCTTGACCCACTCCAATTTGCTTACCGCCCAAGTAGGTCCACAGACGATGCAATCTCAACCACACTGCACACTGCCCTAACCCATCTGGACAAGAGGAATACCTATGTGAGAATGCTGTTCATCGACTACAGCTCGGCATTCAACACCATAGTACCCTCCAAGCTCGTCATCAAGCTCGAGACCCTGGGTCTCGACCCCGCCCTGTGCAACTGGGTACTGGACTTCCTGACGGGCCGCCCCAGGTGGTGAGGGTAGGCAACAACATCTCCTCCCCGCTGATCCTCAACACTGGGGCCCCACAAGGGTGCGTTCTGAGCCCTCTCCTGTACTCCCTGTTCACCCACGACTGCGTGGCCATGCACGCCTCCAACTCAATCATCAAGTTTGCGGACGACACAACAGTGGTAGGCTTGATTACCAACAATGACGAGACGGCCTACAGGGAGGAGGTGAGGGCCCTCGGAGTGTGGTGTCAGGAAAATAACCTCACACTCAACGTCAACAAAACTAAGGAGATGATTGTGGACTTCAGGAAACAGCAGAGGGAACACCCCCATCCACATCGATGGAACAGTAGTGGAGAGGGTAGCAAGTTTTAAGTTCCTCGGCATACACATCACAGACAAACTGAATTGGTCCACTCACACAGACAGCATCGTGAGGAAGGCGCAGCAGCGCCTCTTCAACCTCAGGAGGCTGAAGAAATTCGGCTTGTCACCAAAAGCACTCACAAACTTCTACAGATGCACAATCGAGAGCATCCTGGCGGGCTGTATCACCGCCTGGTATGGCAACTGCACCGCCCTCAACCGTAAGGCTCTCCAGAGGGTAGTGAGGTCTGCACAACGCATCACCGGGGGCAAACTACCTGCCCTCCAGGACACCTACACCACCCGATGCTACAGGAAGGCCATAAAGATCATCAAGGACATCAACCACCCGAGCCACTGCCTGTTCACCCCGCTGCCATCCAGAAGGCGAGGTCAGTACAGGTGCATCAAAGCTGGGACCGAGAGACTGAAAAACAGCTTCTATCTCAAGGCCATCAGACTGTTAAACAGCCACCACTAACATTGAGTGGCTACTGCCAACACACTGTCAATGACACTGACTCTACTCCAGCCACTTTAATCATGGGAATTGATGGGAAATGATGTAAATATATCACTAGCCACTTTAAACAATGCTACCTTATATAATGTTACTTACCCTACATTGTTCATCTCATATGCATACGTTGATACTGTACTCTATATCATCGACTGCATCCTTATGTAATACATGTATCACTAGCCACTTTAACTATGCCACTTGGTTTACATACTTATCTCATATGTATATACTGTACTCGATATCATCTACTGTATCTTGCCTATGCTGCTCTGTACCATCACTCATTCATATATCCTTATGTACATATTCTTTATCCCCTTACACTGTGTATGACAGTAGTTTTTTTTGGAATTGTTAGTTAGATTACTTGCTCGTTATTACTGCATTGTCGGAACTAGAAGCACAAGCATTTCGCTACACTCGCATTAACATCTGCTAACCATGTGTATGTGACAAATAAAATTTGATTTTGATTTGATTTGCCAAAGCCGGATTCCTCCATATTGTGCAAGTCCAGGTTTGGCACGCACTTGGCAAGAATCCTGCTAGTGAAGGTTTTTTCCGACAAGCTCTTAGCTTCCCTGAGGAAAGCTGGTACTGCGGGGAGCAGTTGTTTTATCGGGCTGTCTGGGCGGGAGTCTAGCAAATAGCAGCTTGTGTAGACGGTGTACGAAGCTAGCTAGTTAGGAGCCTTGTGGCTAACAGCTAGCAATATTGATCACCATATAATGCTATAGCCATAACACTATAGCGAGGCTTGTGGGTTGTTAGCAAGCTAGCAGTGACCTCAATTTCAAATTCCTTATATTTTTAAACAAACCAGACCGCACGATTTTCTTTTTTATTTTCTTTTTTTACGGATAGCCAGGGGTACACTCCCTCTCACACATCATTTACAAACTAAGCATTTTTGTTTAGTGAGTCCGCCAGATCAGAGGCAGGGGAATGACAGGCATGTTCTCTTTTTCCTATCCTGCTAAGCATTCAAAATGTAACGACTTCTTTTGGGTGTCATGGAAAATGAATGGAGTAAAAAATACATGATTTTCTTTAGGAATGTAGTGAAGTATAAGTAAAAGTTGTCAAAAATATAAATAGTAAAGTCAAGTACAGATACCCCAGGAAACAACTTTAAGTAGTACTTTAAAGTACTTTTACTTAAGTACTTTACACCACTGCTAGTGAGGTTAGTTGCCTTTCAGCAAGCTAGCCAAGTTAGCTTGGGCTCACAGAGTCTCAACTGCTAGCAGTGATGATAGCTACCAAGAGAGACTGAGAATTTGAAAAGGAATTTCTACAGTAAAACAAAAACCTTCCAGTTAGTACTCAACCTCTCAACAGGGTCTGAACACCTACGCTCGGAAATGATATCCTTCATGGTTCCCTTGTGAGCAGTTTAGCAGGCAAACAGATATTCAGCTGATATGAGGAAAACGAGAATAAGCAGAGGGTGGGAGAATGGTTATTTTTATGGAAGTGAGGGTCTCACCTCATTCGCCACTCTGTCTGTTTCCAACAGACGCTTTTGATAGGTGCTTCAAGAGAGTAGGCGGTCCTAGCAAACCCCCATGTAACGAATAATTGAAAGAGAACCAATCTTAATGAGTAACACTAATTTTACATTGACAACTAACGTCCAACTATATGAGTGTGAAACCCAGCAAAAACACTGGTGCTGCAGTCAGCTCCCATGGACAAAATAGGGATGCAACGTTACAATTACATTATTTTCAGATAAACATTGACATGTGACTTCAGGTAACCAAATTACAACCAGATTAAGACATCTTCATCGTGACCACATCAAGGCGGGATTTTGTTCTTTACTTTGCATGTGATATTGTGGTTATAATCATGACCATGAAGTTGTTTGCGGGTCAGAAAGAACAGTCCTGCTTTATTTTCAAATGTATGTCTCAAAAGATATCATGCTGACACTATATGCATCAATTCATTCCAAAATAAATAATTAAGCAGCCCCGTGTCATTAAAGTGTCCTGAGATTTCAATTACACATGAGATAATAGAATATTAACTGACTAATGAGTCCTTGAATCAGTCCAGGTGCAGGGACTAGGCCTAGACAGGGAGGATTTACATCTTAGCCAGTCATTCTGGACGATGTGTCTGCTAAATGACTTAGATGTATTGTGATGAACAAAATCAAACTGGTCATTTATTGTGAGAAAAACAACACCATTCTCATATGATATTGTAAAAAAACATTCTCAGGGAAAATCTAAGACATCACACAATCTATTTGTATGGTCTACTTTGAGTAAACTAAACCCTATGTGCAATTGATTTACTCTTTATAAAGTATACTACAAAATAAGTGTGCACTGTTGCATCCATCATTCAGTTGTGCTAGTTAGTCTGAAATGAAACCACAGATGTGTTGGCTAGCACGGTAGCACTGTAGCACTGCTCAGGTGTTGCACAGCTAATTAAGCTAGGTTAATGATGTGTTGGCTAGCACTGTAGCACTGCTCAGGTGTTGCACAGCTAATTAAGCTAGGTTAATGATGTGTTGACGATTTTGAGTGTTATCTGAAGAGACAGATGTCGCAATACCATGCATCAGCGTTAGGCCACTTGACAGAAGGCTGATTCAAACATCAAAGCAAATTAAGGGGCTGATACTGTTCCAGTCCAGAGGATACATGTTCCTACTTTTCATGTGGAGTTAAAATGCAGTGTTATTCCCTCATTACTGATAATGTTGGTGAAATAGTGGCTTTGGGTCATAGGTCTCCTTTTGGTTGTGTTCTTATTGTTTTTAGAGCACAGTGTCCATATTGTTCTAGAGCACAGATTTGTAGGAATACTTTGTGTATTGTTTCTCTAACACATCCTATCTATATAAAATATCTATATTTTTCTTACAATTTAATATATTAGCAGGGGTTTTGACACCTGATTTGTATTGATTTATACCTGATACCTATACCTCTATTGCCAATAGAGAACATAATAAAGATGAAATTAAAACAGGCCAGCATGCTTCTATAGAGCACGGTAACAGACATGTTTTTACACATTCACTCACACAGTAGGCTACACAACAAGGAGATGACTTCATTAAACCGTTTTTTATTTTATTCAGTGGGCGCAACTTTGTTAAACATCTTCAACATTTTGTTTTTGATCTCCTTGGTTCTAAAACAGTATACAAACGGATTTACAAGAGAGGGCCCGAGAATAGCCCCGATCATCAAGCCATGACGCTCTTCCAAGGTCAGCACCACACCTAGCCTGGTCAAGACTATACGTACAAATAAAGGAACGTAATAACACACTACCACTATCAAGTGACTGAAGCAAGTACTGTACATCTTCCTCTTGTCGTTCTTGGAGGACATTTTAACCATAGCAAATATGATCCATATGTAGGACAGGCAAATAGAACAGAAAGTGCCAAACAGGAGAAAGAAGGTGATAATGGTTATCATATTAAAATAGTAGCTAGGATTGACACAAGTGGCTCTCACTAACGCAGAATAATCACAGAAGGTGTATTTGAGGGTTGAGTGGCAGTAAGGGAGAGATAACACAGTGGCAGGCATAACAGCCACAAAAGCACAGGCAACCAACCACAGAGCACCGGTCAGAACCAGAGTACGAACATTGGTGAGGATACTTTGATACCTCAGTGGATTAGAGATTGCAATCAAACGATCAAAAGCCATGACAGAGATAGCAAACATCTCCATTACGCCCCCCAGGTGGAAAACAAACATCTGAATGAAGCATGACACATAAGCTATGGCTTTATCACCAGCTACCAGCACACCAATCATAGTTGGACAGGCACTGGAGCTGTACAGCATATCAACTACAGCAAGGTTGCAAATCAGAAGATACATTGGCTTGTGCAAACGCTTATCATGAAGGATAAAACATATATTTGCCAAATTAGAAAGCATGACTAGGAGATAGATACACAGAATTACAATTCCCACTGTCAGAGGTCTGTCAAGTGTGTCAAAACCACCGATGACAAATTGATGTATTATTTTGCCAGAGACATTTCCCAAGGACATATTCCACTGTCCCTCGAAGGTCCAAACAGCTACAAGGGAAAAAATAGGTGTCATTCAACCAGACTTATGAACATGCACTTCTTACACCATTATGACCGCTGCTTTACTGAATAACTGCTCTAAATCAAACTTACAACATTTAAGCACCAAAAGCTTTAAGCACATTCTCAATTTTCATTCTCTTACGTTTCTTAATTTTCAAATCAGAAAAAAGTGCTCATGAATTAAATATACTCAAAACAATGAGAAAGCAATGCACAGCAAACAAAAAATAATGCTATGATTGATTATATTGAATTGTGATAATCTCTTCAAACAGAATCATGATTTTTACATAAAGTATCATGATCCTGTTCTAATATACTACTCATATACTACTCATACTCATTTTCATATCAACAATCCTGATGCTATCAGGATACTGCATGTATAGCCACACAGTGAGATACATGATACCACACAGTGAAATGATGCAGTTCTACATCTGAACATCTAAGACACCTACATCCTTCCTTTGGATGAGCTCACCTGGAGATCCAATGGCTATCCTCTCTATGATGGCATGGGATATTTATACATGGTTGGTTCACCTAAGAACCTCCTGGGTAGAGACCCAACAACCAACCATATCCTTGATATCAAACTGAGATTATAATATATCTACATAATAATCATGTCCCTTGCGTCCAAAGCAGGGACATGGATGGATATGTCCCTAATGAAAAAGGAAAATACTAGGCTTTCAGGTTTTCCTGAACCAAACTTTTCTGAATGATTGGAATATGATGTCACTAAAGGTTTTACACATGCTAGTTGGACTGGCCTAACCTGCCTAAATGACTACCGACCCGTAGCACACACGGCTGTAGCCATAAAGTGCTTTGAAAGGTTGGTCATGGCTTACATCAACACCATTATCCCAGAAACCCTAGACCCACTCCAACTTGCATACCACCCCAACAGATCCACAGATGATGCAATCTCTATTGCACTCCATACTGCCCTTTAACACCTGGACAAAAGGAACACCTATGTGAGAATGTGATTCATAGTGCCCTCAAAGCTCATCAATAAGTTAAGGACCCTGGGACTAAACACCTCCTTCTGCAACTGGATCCTGGACTTCCTGACGAGCCGCCCCCCAGGTGGTAAGAGTAGGTAACAACACATCCACCATACTGATCCTCAACACAGGGGCCACTCAGGGCTGCATGCTCAATCCCCTCCTGTATTCCCTGTTCACTCATGATTGCACGGCCAGGCACGACTCCAACACCATCATTAAGTTTGCCGATGACACAAGTGGTAGGCCTGATCACAGGCAATGACGAGACAGCCTATAGGGAGGAGGTCAAAGACCTGACTGTGGTGCCAGGAAAACAATCTCTCCCTCAACATGATCAAGACAAATGAGATGATTGTGGACTACAGTGAAAGGAGGAACGAGCACACCCCCATTCTCATGGACAGGGCTGTAGTGGAGCAGGTTGAGAGCTTCAAGTTCCTTGGTGTCCACGTCACCAACAAACAAACATGGTCCAAGCACACCAAGACAGTCGTGAAGAGGGCACAACAAAACCTATTCCCCCTCAGGAGAACGAAAAGATTTGGCATCGGTCCTCAGATACTCAAAAGGTTCTACAGCTGCACCATCGAAAACATCCTGGGTTGCATCACTGCCTGGTGTCGCGACATTGTATTAGTTAATGATGCTCATCGAATGATTACAAGTTTCTAATTGCGTGATTAACTGAATCAAGCAATTATTAACTCATTAACCTGGGGCACCATGGGAAAACAAGTTTTTATTGAGTTTCTTTTTCCCAAATTAACTCAAAGAATATCAGAATATCGATTTTACAACAGCTGCTAATTAACCAGTTACCTCTACCAATCTCGTTCTGGACGTCGTATAGCCCGTGAATCTGCACGGACCCGGGTCTCACCAATGAGTTTGACCACACCAATCTTAGTCAAATATTTATTTACTAAAAAGCTAAAATGATAAAAGATACATAGACAAAACACATTATAGGCTATTGATTAGAACTTAGTATAACGGGCCAACACACTATGGCGCGTTACCCAAAATGGGGATTTCAACGAGAGAAAAAAGAAAGTACACGAGAGAAATATACATTTGGGTGAATTTGTCAGCTATGCTATTCTAACCCTAGCCTTGCCCCAAACTGCCGCTCTTATGGGTCAGAATATAATGATGTAATTACGTGGGGATGATCTCCGAGGATTCTCTGCGTGGACCGTTTAGCTGCTCAATGACGCATTTCTCCTGCGCACCTCTCTGATCATCCTCCCGATGTCGGTGTCCTTTTGGCTTAGGAGTCTGTTCCCCCACCCTTGCTATAGAAGGGGTCTTCTGAGGACAGACAGCTCTGTAGCTCAGAGCTCACAGCATAGGAATGAAACCTTTTAGATACCACGATTCGCTGGGATTGGACGCAAAGGGGGTCCGGCTTGAATTCACCCGCTTAGACACAGCTACTCATCCGTAGCTTGGGTAGAAAAGGATTTCTTTGTCTTCAAACTTGCGTTGCGTTTTGGGTTTGTTGACTTTTTAGACCGTGCCTGCAGCTTGGGTCACGTAGTCTTCTCTGTAAATTCTATACTCACAGGTTTTATACCCTTGGGTCAGAAGTGGACGTAACCGCCTTTAGGGCAGTTCTCTGGGCATATCAAGTTAATGAGGCAACGTCTAGATTTTACTCTAACCCAATTTTAGACATCTAACTTAACATTTCATCTTTACCAAAACAGTCCCTTTGATTTGGACATTTTCCACACAATGTACAATGTGTAAACATCAAACATATACTAGGAAAACTTCACGTTACAATGTTTTCGTAATAACGTCATCTATTAACCTTTAATAACAAAACAAAAATGACATACATTTTCATATTCCGTCTATCGTCATGACCACCATTGTGGCTGATGGAAAACATTGTTCTTGTTACGGTTTTCTTCCTGGGAAGGAGAGGAGGACCAAAATGCAGCACAGTTATGGTTGAACATCTTTAATAAAGATCATAACGTGAACAATATACATATACAAAACAAGAAAACGTGGAAAAACCAAAACAGTCCTAACTGGTGCAAAACACAGAGACAGGAAACAATCACCCACAAAATACCAAAAGAATATGGCTGCCTAAATATGGTTCCCAATCAGAGACAACAATAAACACCTGCATCTGATTGAGAACCACTCTAGGCAACCATAGACTTATCTAGAATACTACACTGAACACAACCCCATCAATCTACAAAGCCCCTAGACAAGACAAACACAAAATCACCCATGTCACACCCTGGCCTAACCACAATAATAAAGAACACACAAAATACTAAGGCCAGGGTGTGACAGTTCCCAAGTCCCTTTATTTCATGTTTAATGTTCTGAGGCTGGTTCTCCATAGTAACAGAACAAAGGAATTTGCCTGTGGCCTGAGATTTACCAGGGGCGTGAGGGGTCATAAAACCCCCACATCTTCAGACCCCTAGATCTCTCCTCCTCTGTTGGGGTTGAGAGATAATCTGTAGGGTTGTGGTCTCCTGTAACCTGACCTGATCAGGACAGTCATGACACTGGTATGGCAACTGCTCGGCCTCCGACCGAAAAGCACTACAGAGGGTAGTGCGTACGGCCCAGTATGTCTCTGGGGCCAAGCTTCCTGCCATCCAGAACCTCTATGCCAGGCGGTGTCAGAGGAAGTCCCTAAAAATTAAAAAAGACTCCAGCCACCCTTAGTCATAGATTGTTCTCTCTACTACCTCTACTAGGAAGCGGTACCGGAGCACCAAGTCTAGGTCCAAGAGCCCCTCGCACATTGACTCTGTAACAGGTACCCCCTGTATATAGCCTCGCTATTGTTATTTTATTGCTGCTCTTTAATAACTTGTTACTTTTATTTTTTTGTTTGGTATTTCTCTTAACTGCATTGTTGGTTAAGGGCTTGTAAGCAAACATTTCACTGTAATGTTGTATTCGGCGCATGTGACAAATACCATTTGATTTGATTTGATGTTACATTTGACCAGAGCCATGCATTTAGGGAGTTGGGCCATTGAGGCAGAGATGTTTTTTCTCCCTATTCACAGTTCTGGTCTAGTTAAGGGGTGGTTGCCATGTTTCTAAATATAGTAACAATAAAATGATAAATGACTTACTATAAGATTTCACCTTTCTTGTGACTAAAACAAATATGATCATATTTAGTGACAGTACAAACTTGGCCTCATTCCATATAACTGACGACAGATATTTTTCTGCCAAGCAACACAGAGACACCGTTTGAATGACTTCAGACTCGTTACAACCTCATCTTTATGCACAAAGTGACCGAGAGAAAGCGGTCGTGTTTCAAATCTACCAAATTATTTTCCATCTGAGAATATCACAGAAAGATGAGACTGAATTTGCTGAAATTGCTTGCCACCCCTTTCATATGCCCTCCCCCAGACTGTGCTCTATTGATCAGAGGTAGAGAAAACACATTTCTTTTGTCTGGATAACCCAGAGAATGTGACATGTCACTCCCTATGCAAAATATGGGGTTTGAAACATGACACTTCAAGTCAGCTGACAGAGTGGTAGCAGAGATCAGGCAGATGGGTCTTTCTGGCATGATAAGGCACCGGACCCCGACCCTGTGACCTTCACAGAACGCTTTGTACATCCAAATTTCAGTCGGAACCGGACTACCAAGATGGGCCGGCCCAGTTTTCTGATTAGGTGAAATGAGCTCACGCAAACTCATGTTCAAAGTCAAACGCGACATCAGCAAAGAGACCTGCTCAGACTGTCATCAGTTAGACAGTAAAGATCATGGAACGTTAAAAATGGAAAGGGTGACTATAAATGTAGGGAGAGCACATTCTCACTCATAACTTTCTATTTTTTGGAGGCTAAAACCATGAGTTGGTCAAACATTGAAGTGCATTTTCTTCATAATTCCTGTAATGAACATGTCTGACCTGTGCCTGTACCCTCGCTGGGGGCTGCTGCTGTGATGAGCGAGCCACTCTCCTCTCCTTTCCTCCCACATACTTGAGAGATAATGCACTCTGATTGTATTACATTTCAAAATGCAATTGCGTGAAAAACATAGCTTTGGAAGGTCCGTCTCCTTGTCCCTGTCGAAGAGAGAAGGGTCTCTGCTATAGAATTAGGAATCTGAATACTAGAATGGACATGACCCTTTGTATGGTGGTATAAAAGGTCAGCCATTTTGGTAAGGGAGTTGGTCAACCCATAGAAATAGAATTTATAGAAAGTGTGTCGCCATGCAAGTCAATGATGGCATGATGGTTGGATTGACAGCCATTTTGAGTGTACCCATGCCTAGGTTGAAAATGACAAAGGTTTAAACAACAGGGTTCTAATATCCCATAACTCTTTGCAACAATGGGACAACAGCTATGCTAGTTAGCAATGGCACATTCACAGCTTTGTGAAAATGTTGTCAATACTCTGTGTTGTCTGTTCACACTGCTATGCTTTATCTTGGCCACGTCGCAGTTGCAAATGATAACTTGTTCTCAACTAGCCTACCTGGTTAAATAAAGGTGAAATAAAAAATAAATAAAAAAATTAACCTGTATATTTGACCTAGACCCATGCCAGGAAGTAAAAGATGGAAGTGTACCTTTCAATCTGTTCTGTGATTTGTTGAGTCAAATCAATTGATATTACAAAAAATACATTCCATTGCATGAGCCACATCAGTTAACATGATTTAAATGAACATTCTACATTACCTTGGCAATCCAGCTTCAGTTGATAGAACATTCTAAAATACCATGGAAATTATTGGCAAATCACAATACCAGGCAGCCATTGTCAATGTACCCTTGAAATGACCAGTCAAATAACCAGGGTTAGAGCTTCCAAGCCTTTTCCATTTGTTCTAGTTGTATGGGTCAAATTAAATCAATTGTTAATTGTCACATGCTCCGAACAAAACAGGTGTAGACCTTACCGTGAAATGCTTACTTACAATACCAACCATGGTCAGCCAGTACTGTGATAAGATATTGTGGAATACAATACATTTGGAGATTGTCTGCACTGTGTTTGTTACATAGCCAGACAGTTTTAGAGAAATTATTCAATTTTCGCTTAGGTCCCCCAAAAAGCTAGGTCAGGCTCTGACTACATACATACTGTACTGTCTTTTGTGGGTACTTAGACCCACTGCGGCCCCTCATGATAAGTTCTGATTTATTTGGGCCCCCACCCATATCAAAGTTGCATATATCTTTGTCTAGAATGAACATTATGATGAATTTATTTGACACTTATAAATTCTATGGTAGCCATGTTAGCGCCCCATTAACATTACATGAGGAATATTTAAACAATGCTATATATCTTAAAGTGGAACTGACAGTGTTTTAACGACTTTGCAGATTTCAAAACCAACTTTATAAGAGGTTTTAAAAATAGGTTCTACAATGGCATACAGTAAGGCACTGTTGGCAGAATATATGGATGCAGTTCAATGCATGATTAATATAATTTACCAATAAATGTCTTGGTAGTCCAAGAAATATTGCAATCAGGTTGTAAATCACAGCTGGCCTAGTATATTGTTTTCTGCCACCACCCATTCGGGTTGCAGCGTTTCAGTTTCAATTACTTAATATTTTAAACAAAAACAGACCATTGTAACTAAAGCTGGGAATGTCGATACAAACAAACTATTCATAGGTTGCAGCTCTGTCACTCAGTCGCGTCATGCCATTGTTATGAATGTTCTCAAGCCGCCCTCTATTGGCGGCGCCATAGCAGTGCCCTAAAGCAGTGAGAAACCCAGTCATTCTGGATGGAGGCTAACTACTGTGTTGTCTAAATTACACTATTGTACCTCGACATACGATGACATTGCTGAAGTAGTCAAATATTTAGTAGGAAACAACTTTTCCAGCATTATCATGTAGTCAAATTTACTTTAGACAGAAGGCAATGTTGTCATTAGCTAGCAAAGTTTGTAAAAAATAGCTAGCAATGCTAACGTTAGATAGCTCAAATCCAGTGGCTGCATCTATACTGCATCTTGAGGGCACGCAAGATAGCGGTCAGTGCAGAGACATTTTTTGGGGAATTATTGGAGTTATTGTATTGGATTTCCTTACCCAAATATGACCATTTGGTCATTTATAAGGTCATAAAACCCTGTATGAATATGGTTTAGTTTGTTTACCAAAGTAGTTGATTACTTTCTGCAAGTTATTCACCTCTAAAACTAAGTTTGCGACAATACTAGACAGCCGGATCAGCTAGCTAGCTCAAAAACTAGCTTGTCTACATGTAAACTTCCACAACCAAAAGAAAGGAAGTGGAGAAATTGTCAACAACAATTAACAGCAACAGATGGTATGGTATGGTTTTGGGTACTCCTCTTCAGAACTTGCAGTCCCCAGCACTCCAGTCAAGCCATAGGGAAAAAAGACGAGACGCCAAGAGGGTACAGTGGGGCAAAAAAAGTATTTAGTCAGCCACCAATTGTGCAAGTTCTCCCACTTAAAAAGATGAGAGAGGCCTGTAATTTTCATCATAGGTACACTTCAACTATGTCAGACAAAATCAGAAAAAAAATCAAGAAAATCACATTGTAGGATTTTTTATGAATTTATTTGCAAATTATGGTGGAAAATAAGTATTTGGTCAATAACAAAAGTTTCTCAATACTTTGTTATATACCCTTTGTTGGCAATGACAGAGGTCAAAAGTTTTCTGTAAGTCTTCACAAGGTTTTCACACACTGTTGCTGGTATTTTGGCCCATTCCTCCATGCAGATCTCCTCTAGAGCAGTGATGTTTTGGGGCTGTTGCTGGGCAACACGGACTTTCAACTCCCTCCAAAGATTTTCTATGGGGTTGAGATCTGGAGACTGGCTAGGCCACTCCAGGACCTTGAAATGTTTCTTACGAAGCCACTCCTTCGTTGCTCGGGCGGTGTGTTTGGGATCATTGTCATGCTGAAAGACCCAGCCACGTTTCATCTTCAATGCCATTGCTGATGGAAGGAGGTTTTCACTCAAAATCTCACGATACATGGCCCCATTCATTCTTTTCTTTACACGGATCAGTCATTCTGGTCCCTTTGCAGAAAAACAGCCCCAAAGCATGATGTTTCTACCCCCATGCTTCACAGTAGGTATGGTGTTCTTTGGATGCATCTCAGCATTCTTTGTCCTCCAAACACGTCGAGTTGAGTTTTTACCAAAAAGTTATATTTTGGTTTCATCTGACCATATGACATTCTCCCAATCTTCTTCTGGATCATCCAAATGCTCTCTAGCAAACTTCAGACGGGCCTGGACATGTACTGGCTTTAGCAGGGGGACATGTCTGGCACTGCAGGATTTGAGTCCCTGGCAGCGTAGTGTGTTACTGACGGTAGGCTTTGTTACTTTGGTCCCAGCTCTCTGCAGGTCATTCACTAGGTCCCCCCGTGTGGTTCTGGGATTTTTGCTCACCGTTTTTGTGATCATTTTGACCCCACGAGGTGAGATCTTGCGTGGAGCCCCAGATCGAGGGAGATTATCAGTGGTCTTGTATGTCTTCCATTTCCTAATAATTGCTCCCACAGTTTATTTCTTCAAACCAAGCTGCTTACCTATTGCAGATTCAGTCTTCCCAGCCTGGTGCAGGTCTACAATTTTGTTTCTGGTGTCCTTTGACAGTTCTTTGGTCTTGGCCATAGTGGAGTTTGGAGTGTGACTGTTTGAGGTTGTGGACAGGTGTCTTTTATACTGATAACAAGTTCAAACAGGTGCCATTACAGGTAACGAGTGGAGGACAGAGGAGCCTCTTGAAGAAGAAGTTACAGGTCTGTGAGAGCCAGAAATCTTGCTTGTTTGTAGGTGACCAAATACTTATTTTCCACCATAATTTGCAAATAAATTCATTAAAAATCCTACAATGTGATTTTCTGGATTTGTTTCCCTCATTTTGTCTGTCATAGTTGAAGTGTACCTATGGGAGAACTTGCATAATTGGTGGCTGACTAAATACTTTTTTGCCCCCCTGTATGTCACTTCTTAAGATGCAAAACAATATTGTAATGCTTTTGACAGCAAAGATAGATGAAAGGGCAAATGGCTTGGAGGACATGGTTAGGGAGAATACAATGAAAATTGAGGCCACGAAAAAATCTGTTAACTTTATCTTTGGAGAAGTGAAAACTTAAGTGACATGAAGAAAGTGGAAAATATCTGCCAGAGAAATGAACAGAATGTGGCTGCACTTGAGCAAAATGTGAATGAGGTGGAGAGATACCATGGCAGGTGGAAACTGAGGCTCCATAGAATTGCAGAGCAGGCCGGTGAGGACATAAAATGCAGAGTTGTTGACATCTGTGGAGCTGTCATTTCCAAATCAAAAGCCAAACTTCAGGAAAATGTGGACATGGTTCATCGTTAGATATCATCCTGACCAACTTGCCCTCTAAATACACCTCTGATGTCTTCAACCAGAATCTCAGTGATCACTGCCTCATTGCCTGTGTGCGTAATGGGTCCCAGGTCAAACGACCACCCCTCATTACTGTCAAACGCTCCCTTAAACACTTCAGCGAGCAGGTGTTTCTAATCGACCTGGCCCGGGCATCCTGGAAGGATATTGACCTCATCCCGTCCGTATAGTATGCCTGTTTGCTCTTTCATTAAAAGTGCTTTCCTCACCATCTTAAATAAGCATGCCCCTTTCAAAAAATGTAGAACTAAGAACAGATATAGCCGTTGGTTCATCCCAGACATGACTGGCCTTGACCAGCACAAAAACATAATGTGCAGTTCTGCATTAGCATCAAATAGCCCCCGCGATATGCCAGTTTTCAGGGAAGTCAGGAACCAATATACTAAGTCAGTTAGGTAAGGCTAGCTTTTTCAAACAGACATTTGTTAGCTTTTTCAAATATAAATTTACATCCTGTAGCACTAATTCCAAAACGTTTTGGGACACTAAAGTCCATGGAGAATAAGAGCACCTCTGCCCACTGCACTGAGGCTAGGAAACACTGTCACCACCGATAAATTTACGCTAATCAATAATTTCAAGAAGCATTTTTCTTCGGCTGGCCATGCTTTCCAACTGGCTACCCCTAACCTGGCCAACAGCTCAGCACCAACTTGCCCGAGCATTACCCTGCTTCTCCTTCACCCAAATCCAGACAGCTGATGATCTGAAAGAGCTGGAAAATCTGGATCCCTACAAATCAGCTGGGCAAGACAATCTGGACCCTCTCTTTCTAAAATGATCCGCCGAAATTGTTGCAACCCCTATTACTAGCCTGTTCAACCTCTCTTTCGTATCGTCTGAGATCCCCAAATATTAGAATACTGCCGGGATCATCCCCCTTTTCAAAGACCCAAACTGTTATAGATCTACATCCATCCTGCCCTGCCTTTCGAAAATCTTCGAAAGCCAAGTTAACAAACAGATCACTGACTATTTCGAATCCACCGTACCTTCTCCACTATTCAATCTGGTTTCCGAGCTGGTCATGGGTGCACCTCAGCCACGCTCAAGGTCCTAAACGATATCATAACTGCAACCAATAAAAGACAGTATTGTGCAGCCGTCTACAGGCTTTCGACTCTGTCAATTATCGCATTCTTATCGGCAGACTCAATAGCCTTGGCTTCTCAAATGTCTGCCTCGCGTAGTTCACCAACTAGTAGTCTATCACAGTGCCATCCGTTTTGTCACCAAAGCCCCATATACTACCCAGCACTGCGACCTGTACCCACTGGCTCCAGGTCATCTATATGTCTTTGCTAGGTAAAGCCCCACCTTATCTCAGCTCACTGGTCACCACAGCAACACCCACCTGTTGCACTCGCTCCAGCAGGTATATTTCACTGGTCAATTCCCAAAGCCAACACCTCCTTTGGCCGCATTCCATTCCAGTTATCTGCTGCAAAAGACTAGAACAAATTACGAATCACTGGAGCTGGAGACTCAACAAAACTAAGGAGATGATTGTGGACTTCAGGAATCAGCAGAGGGAACACCCCCCTAACCACATCGATGGAACAGTAGTGGAGAGGGTAGCAAGTTTTAAGTTCCTCAGCATACACATCACAGACAAACTGAATTGGTCCACTCACACAGACAGCATCGTGAAGAAGGCGCAGCAGCGCCTCTTCAACCTCAGGAGGCTGAAGAAATTCGGCTTGTCACCAAAAGCACTCACAAACTTCTACAGATGCACAATCGAGAGCATCCTGGCGGGCTGTATCACCGCCTGGTACGGCAACTGCTCCGCCCTCAACCGTAAGGCTCTCCAGAGGGTAGTGAGGTCTACACAATGCATCACCGGGGGCAAACTACCTGCTCTCCAGGACACCTACACCACCCGATGTTACAGGAAGGCCATAAAGATCATCAAGGACATCAACCACCCGAGCCACTGCCTGTTCACCCCGCTATCATCCAGAAGGCGAGGTCAGTACAGGTGCATCAAAGCTGGGACCGAGAGACTGAAAAACAGCTTCTATCTCAAGGCCATCAGACTGTTAAACAGCCACCACTAACATTGAGTGGCTGCTGCCAACACACTGACACTGACTCAACTCCAGCCACTTTAATAATGGGAATTGATGGGAAATGATGTAAATATATCACTAGCCACTTTAAACAATGCTACCTTATATAATGTTTACATACCCTACATTATTCATCTCATATGCATACGTATATACTGTACTCTATATCATCGACTGCATCCTTATGTAATACATGTATCACTAGCCACTTTAACTATGCCACTTTGTTTACATACTCATATCATATGTATATACTGTACTCGATATCAGCTACTGTATCTTGCCTATGCTGCTCTGTACCATCACTCATTCATATATCCTTATGTACATATTCTTTATCCCCTTACACTGTGTATAAGACAGTAGTTTTGGAATTGTTAGTTAGATTACTTGTTGGTTATTACTGCATTGTCGGAACTAGAAGCACAAGCATTTCGCTACACTCGCATTAACATCTGCTAACCATGTGTATGTGACAAATAAAATTTGATTTGATTTATTTATTTGATATTTGACTTATATCTCCCTCACTAACTTTAAGCATCATCTATCAGAGCAGCTTACCGATCACTGCACCTGTACACAGCCCATCTCTAAATAGCCCACCCAACTACCTCATCCCCATATTGTTATTGTTTTGTTGTTGCTCTGTCTCTACTTGCACATCATCATCTGCACATCTATCATTCCAGTGTTAATGCTAATTTGCAATTATTTCGCCTCTTTGGCCTATTTATTGCCTTACCTCCCTACTCTTCTACATTTGCACACACTGTACATATATTTTTCTATTGTGTTATTTATGTGTAACTCGGTGTTGTTGTTTTTGTCGCACTACTTTGCTTTATCTTGGCCAGGTCACAGTTGTAAATGAGAACTTGTTCTCAACTGGCCTACCTGGTTAAATAAAGGTGAAATACATTTTTAAACGTTTGGGAAGACTCAAGGATCAAGACATGAGACCGAGGACAACCATCATCCGGTTCACCAACAGATCTACTCAGGATCTTCTCTGGAGTCTTGTGAGTTCCTCATCAAGCAGAAATTTAGGTTCACTGAGGATCTGAGCTCAAAGTGACATGAGAGAAACTGTGGCCGATGGTGGCTGCAGCTCGAAAGGCAGGGAAAACATAATTTTGTTGTCGTGCAAGAGTGTCCATCGATGGGAAAGAAATGCAGCCAAATCAGAACATTTGAGAGTCGAATTCGCACAGGCCTGAAAACAGCCTAATTGCCAGGTGAAAAGCAGCCTTTTACTGTAAAAATATTACACAAACACTTGAGTGAGAAAAGGCTGAGAACTGGTAAACTAAACACCAACTATGGGTGCTTATTGTAAAGTCTACACAATGTCTCCCCTTGTGGGAGTAAGAATACTTTGGTAACTTTATGACCAGGATATCTTTGTTTTTTGTTGGAGGGGTTAATAATGGGATGGAAATCCTTTTGACTTACATATCCTTAGGGAAAGCTTATATTAGCATAACAAGGTTGGTTGAACTCCATGTCTTTATCTCTTTGTTCAATTCATGTCAGGGGTATTTGTAGTTTACTCAAACATAAGGTTATTTTCCTGTATTGCAAATGGTTTAATGCAGACTTTTACTTTCTACAAGAGACTCATGCTTGTTCTTCCGATCTAGCTTTTTGGAAAAATCAGTGGGGTAAGGCTACCTGGTTATCATATGGCAACAACCACTCTGCAAGTGTAACAGTTTTAAGAGGTACATTTAACGGAAAGGTCATCAGTAGTAAGATTCACCACTCTGGAGGTTGGTTCATTTCAACACTGAATTTTAACTGTGAAATGTTTTTTATTAGGGAATATTTATGCATCCAACAACAAAGCAACAGGATATTATTTCAAGAATTTGAAGATATTAATAGAGTTATAGGTGTATTTCAGGATGTCAAAATTATCTTAGGTGGAGATTTTAATTCTGTATCTAATGTGATGATTGACAGATATCCCCCTCCTAACAGATCCAGCATTGTTAATCCTGAGTGTAATAAATCAAATCAAATCAAATTTATTTATATAGCCCTTCGTACATCAGCTGATATCTCAAAGTGCTGAACAGAAACCCAGCCTAAAACCCCAAACAGCAAGCAATGCAGGTGTAGAAGCACAGTGGCTAGGAAAAACTCCCTAGAAAGGCCAAAACCTAGGAAGAAACCTAGACAGGAACCAGGCTATGTGGGGTGGCCATTCCTCTTCTGGCTGTGCCGGGTGGAGATTATAACAGAACATGGCCAAGATGTTCAAATGTTCATAAATGACCAGCATGGTCGTATAATAATAAGGCAGAACAGTTGAAACTGGAGCAGCAGCACGGTCAGATGGACTGGGGACAGCAAGGAGTCATCATGTCAGGTAGTCCTGGGGCATGGTCCTAGGGCTCAGGTCCTCAGAGAGAGAGAAAAAAAGAGGGAATTAGAGAGAGCATATGTGGGGTGGCCAGTCCTCTTCTGGCTGTGCCGGGTGGAGATTATAACAGAACATGGCCAAGATGTTCAAATGTTCATAAATGATCAGCATGTTCGAATAATAAGAAGGCAGAACAGTTGAAACTGGAGCAGCAGCACGGCCAGGTGGACTGGGGACAGCAAGGAGTCATCATGTCAGGTAATCCTGGGGCATGGTCCTAGGGCTCAGGTCCTCCGAGAGAGAGAAGGAGAGAATTAGAGAACGCACACTTAGATTCACACAGGACACCGAATAGGACAGGAGAAGTACTCCAGATATAACAAACTGACCCTAGCCCCCCGACACATAAACTACTGCAGCATAAATACTGGAGGCTGAGACAGGAGGGGTCAGGAGACACTGTGGACCCATCCGAGGACACCCCCGGACAGGGCCAAACAGGAAGGATATAACCCCACCCACTTTGCCAAAGCACAGCCCCCACACCACTAGAGGGATATCTTCAACCACCAACTTACCATCCTGAGACAGGGCCGAGTATAGCCCACAAAGATCTCCGCCATGGCACAACCCAAGGGGGGGGCGCCAACCCAGACAGGATGACCACATCAGTGAATCAACCCACTCAGGTGACGCACCCCTTCCAGGGACGGCATGAGAGAGCCCCAGTAAGCCAGTGACTCAGCCCCTGTAATAGGGTTAGAGGCAGAGAATCCCAGTGGAAAGAGGGGAACCGGCCAGGCAGAGACAGCAAGGGCAGTTCGTTGCTCCAGAGCCTTTCCGTTCACCTTCCCACTCCTGGGCCAGACTACACTCAATCATATGACCCACTGAAGAGATGAGTCTTCAGTAAAGACTTAAAGGTTGAGACCGAGTTTGCGTCTCTGACATGGGTAGGCAGACCGTTCCATAAAAATGGAGCTCTATAGGAGAAAGCCCTGCCTCCAGCTGTTTGCTTAGAAATTCTAGGGACAATTAAGAGACCTGCGTCTTGTGACCGTAGCGTACGTGTAGGTATGTACGGCAGGACCAAATCAGAGAGATAGGTAGGAGCAAGCCCATGTAATGCTTTGTAGGTTAGCAGTAAAACCTTGAAATCAGCCCTTGCTTTGACAGGAAGCCAGTGTAGAGAGGCTAGCACTGGAGTAATATGATCAAATTTTTTGGTTCTAGTCAGGATTCTAGCAGCCGTATTTACCACCAACTGAAGTTTATTTAGTGCTTTATCCGGGTAGCCGGAAAGTAGAGCATTGCAGTAGTCTAACCTAGAAGTGACAAAAGCATGGATTCATTTTTCTGCATCATTTTTGGACAGAAAGTTTCTGATTTTTGCAATGTTACGTAGATGGAAAAAAGCTGTCCTTGAAATGGTCTTGATATGTTCTTCAAAAGAGAGATCAGGGTCCAGAGTAATGCCGAGGTCCTTCACAGTTTTATTTGAGACGACTGTACAACCATTAAGATTAATTGTCAGATTCAACAGAAGATCTCTTTGTTTCTTGGGACCTAGAACAAGCATCTCTGTTTTGTCCGAGTTTAAAAGTAGAAAGTTTGCAGCCATCCACTTCCTTATGTCTGAAACACATGCTTCTAGCAAGGGCAATTTTGGGGCTTCACCATGTTTCATTGAAATGTACAGCTGTGTGTCATCCGCATAGCAGTGAAAGTTAACATTATGTTTTCGAATAACATCCCCAAGAGGTAAAATATATAGTGAAAACAATAGTGGTCCTAAAATGGAACCTTGAGGAACACCGAAATTTACAGTTGATTTGTCAGAGGACAAACCATTCACAGAGACAAACTGATATCTTTCCGACAGATAAGATCTAAACCAGGCCAGAACTTGTCCGTGTAGACCAATTTGGGTTTCCAATCTCTCCAAAAGAATGTGGTGATCGATGGTATCAAAAGCAGCACTAAGGTCTAGGAGCACGAGGACAGATGCAGAGCCTCGGTCCGATGCCATTAAAATGTCATTTACCACCTTCACAAGTGCCGTCTCAGTGCTATGATGGGGTCTAAAACCAGACTGAAGCATTTCGTATACATTGTTTGTCTTCAGGAAGGCAGTAAGTTGCTGCGCAACAGCCTTTTCTAAAATTTTTGAGAGGAATGGAAGATTCGATATAGGCTGATAGTTTTTTATATTTTCTGGATCAAGGTTTGGCTTTTTCAAGAGTAGCTTTAATACTGCCACTTTTAGTGAGTTTGGTACACATCCAGTGGATAGAGAGCCGTTTATTATGTTCAACATAGGAGGGCCAAGCACAGGAAGCAGCTCTTTCAGTAGTTTAGTTGGAATAGGGTCCAGTATGCAGCTTGAAGGTTTAGAGGCCATGATTATTTTCATCATTGTGTCAAGAGATATATTACTAAAACACTTGAGCGTCTCTCTTGATCCTAGGTCCTGGGAGAGTTGTGCAGACTCTTTAAAGAGGAGTCTGTAATTTGCTTTCTAATAATCATAATCTTTTCCTCAAAGAAGTTCATGAATTTATCACTGCTAAAGTGAAAGTCATCCTCTCTTGGGGAATGCTGCTTTTTAGTTAGCTTTGCGACAGTATCAAAAAGGAATTTCGGATTGTTCTTATTTTCCTCAATTAAGTTAGAAAAATAGGATGATCAAGCAGCAGTGAGGGCTCTTCGGTACTGCACGGTACTGTCTTTCCAAGCTAGTCGGAAGACTTCCAGTTTGGTGTGGCGCCATTTCCGTTCCAATTTTCTGGAAGCTTGCTTCAGAGCTCGCGTATTTTCTGTGTACCAGGGAGCTAGTTTCTTATGAGAAATGTTTTTAGTTTTTAGGGGTGCAACTGCATCTAGGGTATTGCGCAAGGTTAAATTGAGTTCCTCAGTTAGGTGGTTAACTGATTTTTGTCCTCTGGCGTCCTTGGGTAGACAGAGGGAATCTGGAAGGACATCAAGGAATCTTTGTGTTGTCTGTGAATTTATAGCACGACTTTTGATGTTCCTTGGTTGGGGTCTGAGCAGATTATTTGTTGCAATTGCAAATGTAATAAAATGGTGGTTCGATAGTCCAGGATTATGACGAAAAACATTAAGATCCACAACATTTATTCCATGGGACAAAACTAGGTCCAGCGTATGACTGTGACAGTGAGTGGGTCCAGAGACATGTTGGACAAAACCCACTGAGTCGATGATGGCTCCGAAAGCCTAACCTATGTCTTGGATTAGTCGATATTTGGAGATCTAAATATCCTGATAAAAAGGACTTTACTTGGAGTAACAAGGACATGTCCAGACAGTCAAGAATTGATTTCTAATTGGTTGATTTCTAATTTATTAGATAATACTGTTGTCAAGGTATCCATTGAACCATCAATTCTTACTGATCATAAAGTTATGTATTTATCTATAAATATCAATGGATCTGAAGTTAATTAACCAAATCGGAAATATTGGAAACTCAATAGTAGACTGTTGGAAGATAATAATTGCAAGATGGACGCCAAGGATATTATACAAGACAATTGGAGGAAATCCCAACTATTTAAGTCTGTCACACCTGCTCCCGCTCTCCCTCCCTGCGCACAAAGGCACCTGTCACGCCCTGGTCTTAGTATTCTGTGTTTTCTTTATTATTTTGGTCAGGCCAGGGTGTGACATGGGTTTATTTGTGGTGTGTTTTGTCTTGGGGTTTTCGTAGGTATTGGGATTGTGGCTTAGTGGGGTGTTCTAGCATAGTCTATGGCTGTCTGGAGTGGTTCTCAATCAGGGGCAGGTGATTATCGTTGTCTCTGATTGGGAACCATATTTAGGCAGCCATATTCTTTGAGTGTTTCGTGGGTGATTGTTCCTGTCTCTGTGTTTAGTTTGCACCAGTTTAGGCTGTTTCGGTTTTCACGTTACGTTTATTGTTTTTGTATTGTTCGTTCTTCATTAAAGATGTTTTAAAATTACCACGCTGCATTTTGGTCCGATCCTTGCTACACCTCTTCGTCAGAAGAAAACCGTAACAGCACCAGGCTCCCCAACCTTTCCCCATCACGCGCATCAGGGTATTATTGGACTCACCTGCACTCAATCACCTGTTTATTACCTCCCCTATATTAGTCAGTTCCCCATCTCTGTTCTCCGCTGCTGCATTAATGGTAGTATGTCGTTGTTACCCGTGTGCTGACGCTGTTCCTGTCTTGTTACCTGTCTGTTCCTCATTAAATGTTCAACACCCCGTACCTCCTCATCTCCAGTGTCGGTCCTTAAGTCTTTTGGGAAATATTGGCAATGTATGACATAAGACAAACAGCCATGTTGAGAGGTAAAGAAATTGCTGCACTTAAAAGATTGAGGGAAGATAAACTTGTTAAGGAAATCCTTTCTTTCTTGATGAAGGAAAGGGTCAGTTATCTTTATAACTAGAAATGTACCGAATGTATGAAGAGAGAACAAAAGGGGCATTTGTAAGAACAGAAGGGGCATTTGTAAGATCAAGAAGGATATGGTTGGAGGAAGGTGAAAAAAAGACTAAATAATTGAACAAGCTAGAGAGAAATTCTATCTATTCATAAGCTTAATATAGATGGCAAATAAAATAAGAACACCAAAGATATTTCAAAATATGTTTCAGAATTCTATGTTAACCTTAATACCAGTAATGCCTGTCCTTGTGACATATCTGCCATTCTAGACTCTGTAAAAGACTATGCAAAATTCATAGATGAAGATGTCCAAAAGTCATGTGATGAATTTATTTCTATTAATTAAATAAAAAAGGTATCAGCAAGTTAAAAGAGAACAAATCTCCATGCAATGATGCCCTTATTCATGAATTCTATCATTCTTTACAGGAGGATATTGTTGAATTTATACTCAATGTTTTTAAGGGGGCAATTGATTTAAGGTTCCTGCCTGTTTCTATGTCACAGGGCCTCATTTCTGTAATCCCAAAACCAATCAAAGATCCTATCATGTTAGAAAATTGGAGACCAATCACATTAATGAATAACGATGGAAAGCTACTTGCATCCATCTTTTCAGAAAGACTTAAAAAAGGTCTTGACAAAATCATTGATACCCAGTCTGGTTTTATGAAGGGCAGACATACATTATATGCAATCATATTCGACTAGTATTGGACTTGATAGACTACAATGAGAAAATTATGGAGGATAGCTTTTATTGGTAGACTTTTCAAGACTTTTGATACAGTTGAACATTATTTTCTTTTGAGACTCATATTTATTTTGGTTTTTCAAAGTGTAATTAAGACACTTTACAATAATAGTAACAGCTCTGTTAAATTATCCTATGGAACTTCAGAGAGATTCGACATTAGATGTGAAATTGAACAAGGATTCCTAATTTCTCCTTTGTTATTGTTATTGGTCACACAAGTTATGGCACTTCATATCAATAAGGATAGCTTTAGGGGTATTCAGATACAAGATAAAGAGATAAAAGGTTCACAATTGTATGACGCCACCACCATTTCTTTTTAAAGATCGTAATGAAATCAAAAAAGCTATTGAGGGTATTAATGCCTTCTCACATGTATCTGGTTTATCTCTGAATGTTAGAAATGTGAATTATTTGTGTTGAAAAGATTGTGACAAACTCAGTATGTAATATCCCTGTAAAAGATGTGATCACATATATTGGTATTAAAGTCAGCAAAGATCAGAAAGGGCCAACTTAAATGTATCTCCTATTGTAGAGAAAATTGGACAGAGATGTACCTCCTGAGATCTTTCTTTATCTGGACGTTTACTTTTATCAATCTGAAGGTCCAGATTAGTTTACACCTCCCTTGCCTTAGATGTTCCTCTGTCAGTAACTATAATGGTTGATACTAAATTATTTAACTTCATATGGAGGAATAAACCTCATTCTTTAAGAGAAGCAGTAATATGTAGCACCCAAGGTGAGGGAGGGTTGAATGCTCTGGATATTAAAACCTCTAATATAATATTTAAGATCAAATGGATACAAAACTTTTTAAGAAGTAAGGATTGCATTTGGAATATAATCCCTAATTTAATATTCCAACAGATTCATGGTCTAGAATTCTTTCTCAAATGCAACTTTGATGTGGGTAAAATCCCTATTACGCTTGCTAACTTTCAATAACAAGTACTTCTTGGAATCTCATGTACAATTTTTTTCCCCACGTAGGTATACAATCTGGAATAATAAAGACAAAAAAATACAACAACAAGTCTTTGTTTTTCCAGAACTGTTTTGACAACAACATTATCTCGGTTAAACAATTATTGAATAATGATTCTTGAGAATTCATAAGAACACACAATGTTACATTCACTTCTGAGGAGTATCAAATTGTTGTTAGAGCTGTCCCTAATGTTGCTTTTCTTCTTTTAGGAGAATATAACAATATTCCAAGTGCAATTGTTGAGGATATTGCAGCCTCAATACAACAAGAAGGAATTGACATTTTAAACTATAAATGTAATAACATGTATATAAGAAAACTATGTCAAGATGTTACTATTCCCTCTGCTAAAATGTACTGGAATGCAGCCCTATAATTAAATAACCTTTATTTAACTAGGCAAGTGAATAGCTATTACAAGTGAACTGGAACAAAGTCTTGTTGTTGTCTGGCAAATATTGTATCTAATAAGGTGAAAGTAGTATCATACAATCTACCCTGTAAAGACCTTTGTTATACACAAATTTAAAATAGCTATTGATAACAAATGTGTATTTTGTGGTTGTGACTCAAACTCTTGACCATTTATTTTGGGACTGTTCTGATGTCTGAAGATTCTGGAGTGAGTTAGAATATTTTATTTTAAAATAAACTACTATTAATGTTAATCTGAGAGACTCTGATATTATGCTTTATTTTGATCCAAATGATATGGACCCTGATTTATCATTCATTGTTAAATGGTTTATTTTTCATGTAAGATTCTTTATCCATACAATGAAGTGAACAGAGAACAAATCCTCTTCACATTATTTAAGATAGAATGGAAATATTATTATCAAATTAAGAGTAAATGTAAAAGCAAAAAAGCAATAAACACCATAAAACTGACAAATTGAAAATATATCTTGACATGTAATAACACTGTCTGTTAGGTTTATGTACTATTGTTTGTATATTTCTGTTTTTGTATTTGTTGTGTTCATAAAATTTTAAAATGTTTAAAAAATAATAATAATAATAATAACAAAATGTATACTGCATCTAAAGTCAGATGCAGATCCAATCCACTCTAATGCACTTCTGATGAAATCTTAATCAGCGTTCATAGGCAAATTATTCAGTAGAATGCTAAATCTGGCATCAGTCCAAAACAAACCTTAAAAACAATATTGTGACGAAAATTGCAACCCACGAATAGTGTGTTAACCCATAAAAGGATTATTTAATTAAATGAAAAACATGTTTTAAGTTTAAATGTTACAACAACCTATAGCTATGTTTTCGATATTTGGAGTTATTAAAAACGTATTGATTAGGGTCGCAGCATATTACGCACATCTGCAAGCATAGCAGCAAAGGCTGAACAAATTATTTGGCTATTTTGTTTCAGTATGTTAAAATGCTATATACTAATAATAAGTGAACATTATAAAATGCCATATTTGTTTTATAAAACAATGGCCAGTTTGGATCACAGTTGTGTTTTTTGTAAAAACAAATATGCTATGTCTGGCCAGCGAATTGGTTGTGTTTTTCAATATGGCTCGTGCTCTCTTATTTGTCAATCAAATGTACTAGTCATCGAGAAAATGGGTGGGCAGGCAGGCAAGTTCCGATTCAGTCGTCAAAACGTGGGTTGGACAAGCAGGCGTTGGCAGGCAAGCTGCAGAAGGACGAGCAGGCTACTATTCCCCATCATTCATCAGTGCAATTTTTACGGCCAATGAGCTGAAAAACGTTTGAGGGTTTATTTAATGTTCCCTGGTTAGATGTTAGCGCATCTTGCTCTGGCTAGCATTAGTTGTTGATCTTGATGTTGTTGATGTGCATAGGTAACTGAGAGGGAGAGAGCCTACCTTTTCTTGGTTGTTTGATCAGTAGAATTATGAAGTTTCCAAATGTAAGAGGACTCCCATGGTATTTACATATTAGCAGAAATCAGTGGAGGCTGCTGAGGGGAGGACAGCTCATGATAATGGCTGGAATGGTATCAGACCCATAAACACTGTATATGTTTGATACCATTCCATTGACTCCATTCCAACCATTATTAATGACCCAGCCTTTGAACAGTTGCAACTGCCTGTCTCACTATATGTCATTCTTAAACATTCTATGAATTTATGAAAAGGTCAAAATGACCATATCTAAACGCTCGATTGTCAGAAAATGTCAAAAAATAATAATAATAAGTAACATTCTTCCTGGGGGTGTATATGAACAGATTTTAATGAAATGTCATGTTGCTAAAATGCTGTCAGTTCCACTTTGTCTAGAATTAGAACAATATTCAGAATTTGAATGTCACGTTCGTCGTAATGATCGGAGCAAGGCGTAGCGTGGTATCCGTACATTCTCTTTTATTACATGAACACCAAACAAACCAACAAAATGAACAAATGAAACGTGAAGCTACACAAAATAGTGCTCACAGGCAACTACACATAGTCAAGATCCCACAAACATAAAAGGGAAATGGCTACCTAAATATGATCCCCAATCAGAGACAGCGATACACAGCTATCTCTGATTGGGAACCATATCAGGACAACATAAAATACAAAACCCCTAGAAGAACAAAACTAGGGCGTGACATTGAAAAGTTGGCCCAATCTTAATACATGGCTCTGCATCTGACTAAATGGGGTGACCAAATACAGTCACTCTGTGGGCAGGCAGTCAATCCAGTCCGTACTCTCATGTCACATTTCATACATTTTGCATGGACACTAGGTTGATCATGTGAACATAAATAAATGAAATATATGTAATTTACCAGACACTTCTATCCAGACACTTTTAACTAAAGCAACTTACAGTCATGAATGCATAAATTTTATGTATAGTGGAATTGAACCCACTACCCTGGCTTTACAAGCACCAACTGAGCTACAAAAGGAGCCCATTGTGGATAACCTACAGCTTTGAGAGGTACAGTATGCTTCTACTTTTCATAAGAGTTTAGTGCTTTTGTGATTGTCATGCACCTATAGACCTCCAGTACTGCTTGAAAAGTAGTCACTTAATTTTCTAGTTCCCTTAAAACTTCCTCTGATGATTTATCCAAACAAAATACATTTTTAGAAGAAATACTGTATATAAAACCTACGTTGCTACTGTGTATAAGGGTAGATTGACGTGTTGCTTCATGTTCCTGCAAGACACAGAAGTTTGTTAGAAGTGTACATGATTCTCAGAGGCAACCCCTGTCTTTCAACAACATACAACAAATGAAGTCTTGAAGGATTACTGTCTAATTAGTGTCCCTCTCATACACTAAGTTCCCTTGTGTGTGATTAGTGAGGAGCGTGTGTGTGTGTGTGTGTGTGTGTGTGTGTGTGTGTGTGTGTGTGTGTGTGTGTGTGTGTGTGTGTGCGCGTGTCTGTGTTTCTGTTTTGCTGTTATGATTTCACTATGCATGCGATAACAACTACATGTTGTCCATTTTTGTTTATCTAAAATATTTTTATTCTAATGGTGTGTATCTTCATTGCAATCACACCACAGACTTTCAACCAGTGTTAACGCGCCCAAGAATCCACTAAAATTATATTGTTTATAATTTGGGTCATAAAGAATTGTGCTAATTACAGAAGATTATACTGTATACTATGAGGTGAAAATAATATATTGCATTCTCTTTTTAAAAGTCATTTGACTTTTCATGTTGAAAGATAAGGTAACCAAATCATGGTGTTGGCCTTTTTCTACAGTAGCCAACTATGGTTGCTTCCATTATGGTTATGAATGGGCTATGGAAGCTAATCATGAAAGCTTATACACACACTTTGTTTTTTTGGTCTGTTGACACCTCAGAACAGTACACCCCAGAACAGTCTACGGGGCTGTTACCTAATTGAATAAATTATTAATGCTGGAACCCTCTGGGATGGTTTAAAAGACTGCTGCTCATTTCTGTTCCTAGGGAATGTATAAATGCTTTACTAATGTCATTAGACAAGCTGGGCCTTGGGATTACGATATATTTTTGTGTTGACCCTTAATGATCCCCTGGAACAGCACTGTCTGTGAAAGGGTGACTACACTAATGAATCACATGACAAAACCTACTCACAGATATTGAAAGGTTGAGCGAGAGGGAAGCTCAATGGAATACAATATTAAAAAGGTAGCAGCCTAAGTCATAATTTAAAAAACATAGTCACGACCAAAATGATTGGCACTCTTGATAAAGATGAGCAAAGAAAACTGAGCTACTGTACACTGTATGCAACCAAAAATGAAAAACATATATTTATTTTATATTAATACAATTGCTCAGAGAAAAATATGTTAGTAAAAAAATATCTAAAAAGATATAGGTGTCAAAATGATTGGCACCTGTGTTTTCAATACTTTGTGCACCTTCCCCATGCGCGGATAACGGCACTTTGCCCTTTTCTATAATGTTTTATTAGATTGAATAACACATTTGGAGGGATCTTAGACCATTCCTCCTAACAGAATCTTTCCAGATTCTTGATATCCTTCGATCTGCGCTTATGGACTGCCCTCGTCAATTCAAAATACAGGTTTTCAATGGGGTTCAAGTCCTGAGACAGATGGATATTGCAAAATGTAGATTTTTTGGTCAATTAAACATTTAATTGTGGATCTTTATATCTGCTTGGGGATATTGTCTTGCTGGAAGTCACTTGCGGTCAAGTTTCTTTCAAGGCCAAACCCACCACTGGTGTGCCTGGCTGAAGAGATGTATTTTCATCTACTCTGACCATAGCACCCGGTTCCAATCCAAGTGGCAATGCTGTAACTCCAGGCATTTATATGTGTTGGTTGCAACCAATAAAGGCTTTTTTAAGGCAAGCCTCCCGAACAAGCTTTCTCACTGTGCGTGTACACAAGATACACCTTTGTCCTTTCCAGGCAAGTTTACCACTGTTCCAGTAATCTTACACTTCTTGATTGTTGCCCTAATAGTGGCAAGTGGTACAATTGGTTGTTCAAACGTTTCTTTGTACCCATTTTGCCTGATTTCTGAAAGTCAACAACTATTTGATTTTTGTCATTTGTGAGTTCATTGCCTTTCTTTATGGTGATGGATGACAATGGATTTTACATTTGTGTTACCTCATTTTTATACCCCAGTGAAACAGGAAGCTATGAAAGGCCAAAATACAGTTACTTAAAATGAGATTAACAGTAGAACAGTAGAAGGTTAATGCAAATAACATTTTGATAACTTTTTGTTAGTTGTATAAATTCTTATGAATATCATCTATCTTTTTGTATCACTTATGAAAGAAAATATTTTTCTCTGAGCAATTGTATTAGTATAAAAAATGTATTTACAAAATGTGCATACAGTATAGCTCAGTATTTCTATGATTTATTTTACATTCTTTTTTGCTCATCTATATCAAGGGTGCCGATATTTTTGGTTGTGACTGAATAAAGCGCAGGGGGGAAGGATGTCCTCACAGGACAAGGTCCTATCTTGAGATCTGTGCATGGAATTCACCATTGTCATCAATGCAAGTTTTATGAGAGAGATTGGGTTGTCTCATGAGGGATTTGGCACTCTATGATTACAGTTCACTCATGAAAGGACTTAGGGCCCAATTCAACAACTTACCAAAAAATAAAAACTCAAAATATGTCTGTCTTTATTTGCCTTGTAGACCTATGAGCCAATCAGCATGTATGCAAGTTCTAGTGTGCAGTTTTTGGAAACAAATCAGTATGTAGCTGTCTAATGAGAATCATGACGTGGGATTCCTCAAGTGGCTGAGAGAAGGTGGTTCAGAAAGAGGATAAATTCAGAGACATCCAATGCCAGTCGGTTCAGAGTGTCATCTACCAGCTGTGTGTGAAACCTGGCGCACAAGGCTGGCCTGGTAAGTATTGAACTTAACAATCCATTAACATAACTGGACCTTGTAACGAACAGTATGTTTTCTAGATGATTCATGTTATATATTTTACGTTACAATCAATTAACCAGTTTGACAATGCAGACTGTTTTTATGCAATTCTTTTCACAGATATTCCACCATGTAGCAGTAAATACAAACTGAACTGTATCAGTGACCACAGAGTTATTCTGTACTGATAGTGGTACATGGCTGTTATATTCAAGCAAGTGCTGGGAGTTGGTGATGTTGCCCTACATTGAAGAATTGTCTGGCACACTCTCCATTAGATATTCTGCTAATCACTGTAGATCAATATACAATCTTTTGCTTCTTATTTTGGTAAATTATTTTACAGGAACATGGAGCCAAACAACAGAACAACACATACGGTAACAGAATTCCTCATCACAGGATTGGATGAAGTACAACACCCAAAGCTGGTGGGAGCAGCCATTTTGTTGGTCCTCTTTCTCATTCTGATCGGAAGCATCACCAACATTTGTGTCATAGCATTCAACAAGCCTCTGCATACCCCCATGTACTTTTTTATTTGCTCGCTGGCAATGGTAGACATAGTCTACACCAGCGGCATTAGTGTTACAATGCTTAACGTTCTCCTTGGTGAGGAGAGAAGAGTCCCCTATGCACCCTGCATGATACAGTGCTTCCTATTTACTTTAGGAAGCACTATGGAACCCTTCGCTATTGCTCTGATGGCTTATGATCGCCTTATTGCAATTTCATATCCTCTTCGATATCAGACTATCTTAACTAATAAAAATGTATGTTTACTTATAATAGCGACTTGGGCACTAGGCTGCATATTTGCCAGTTTGTTTACTGGCTTGGTGAACAATCTGCCCTTCTGTGGCTCAAATAAACTCCCATACAGCTTTTGTGAATATGCAGCATTAGTAAGAGCAGCATGTGTGAATCCTACATATTATTTCAACGCAATATCTGCTGTGGGGACTGCTATATTATGGGTTAACTTAGCCTTGATAATAGTCTCATACATGAAGATAGTTTATGTAGTGATACAAATGTCTTCATCCAAAGACAGGAGGAAAACATTTAACACCTGTGTCTCCCACATGATAGTGGTGGCTTGCTTCTTTATCCCCAAGGTGTTGTTAATGTTGGTCACCAGGTTTGGTTTGGTTCTCACGCTCTCTCACAGAAATGGCCTAATCATTGGCTCTACTCTGGGCCCCTCTCTTGTGAACCCACTTGTGTATTGTCTCAAAACCAAGGAGATTCGAGGGCGCCTGAAATATATTTTCAGGAGAACTGAAATTAGTCCAAATATGTAATGGTTAGGGTTACCAAAGCCATTTCTTGTTTCTTGCTTGTTCCAATAAAAAGTGGTTAAGTCAATAATGTTTCCATGTTATATCACCATCAATGTAATCATGTTGAATCAATGTTGAGTTTTGATTGAATTTACAAAAACTCATCAGTGGCTTGTATCTCAACTTAACCAGTCAGGTTTCAACTCTGAATCAACAAGAGTGTCAAGGTTTGCTTGATTTAGATCATAGGTGTCAAACTCATTCCATGGAAGGCAATGTGTCTGCAGGTGTTCACTCCTGTCTTTTACTGATCACGGGGGTCACTGGTTAGTTAGGAACTCCCCTCACCTTATACTCTAGGTCTTAATTGGTCACTGGTTAGTTAGGAACTCCCCTCACCTGATACTCTAGGTCTTAATTGCACACAAATTGTAAGAAAATAACAACAACCAGTAGACGCTGAGCCCTCCAAAGAATGAGATTGACACGCCTGATTTAGATTAGTTTGATGTTTTTTGACAACTTAATAAAATGTCAGTCAAAATTGATTTGATTTGACACTTTAGCCCATTCGAACCGTATTAAATGTTATCTACTGTTAATTGCAATTTTATTGAAATGTCAAGTGTTATCGTAAAGCATATGTAGTAATGGACCACTATTAGATTATTGCAGTATTATCTTATAAATATGATCTGATCTAGACAATTGACTACATTATTGTTGCAGTTCTTAAGATTGCCAGCACCAAAGGCCGCCTCAAAACCTTTTCTATCTGCAGTGGCCAGCTGATCATCATTGCTCTCTATATTCTCCCTGGAATTTGTATGTATCTGTCCAGTAATACCGGCATTAGATTCAGCACTGATTTACATATTGTTATTATCATGTTGTATAGCCTGCTCCCTCCTATGATCAATCTACTGATATACTGTTTCAAGACAAAAGGTATAAAACAGATCTTGATGAAAAGATTCAAAAGATGAACTGGTCCACAGAAAGAGAGTCTCTGCTGTATCTTAATGATTTAGCTATGTAACTACAAATAATTTCATACAATACATTATGTTGTACAGATGCTTAATGATTTAATATTGTTTATAAAAAATGTATCAAAACAAAATGTATTTATCATCCATTTTTATCTCATGTATTGTTATTGGAACTGGAACTGCTTAATAAATGTTTAATTTGAAAGTGCATTTTTGGACCCATACATTAATTATATATACCCCTCAAATTCAAATCTGGACCTTGAAGTTAGTTCCATTGTTTTTTTTATTCTTCCCATCTAAACAAGGACTGATTTAAACCTGGGAAATTAATGATCAGCTGCACCATCGAAAGCATCTGACTGGTTGCATCACTGCCTGGTATGGCAACTGCTCGGCCTCCGACCGCAAGGCACTACAGACATTAGTACGAACGGCCCAGTACATTACTGGGGCCAAACTTCCTCCCATACAGGACCTCTATACCAGGCGGTGTCAGAGGAAGGCCCTAAAAATTGTCAAAGACTCCAGCCACCCTGGTCATAGACTGTTCTCTCTGCTACCACACGGCAAGCAGTATCGGATTTTTTTGAAACTGCATTGTTGGTTAGGGGCTCGTAAGTAATCATTTCACTGTAAGGTCTACACCTGTTGTATTCGGCACATGTGACAAATACAATTTGATTTGATCAGGTAGAACAGAAAGGCATCAGGCGCCGGACCTCGTAGGGTCAGATTTGAATAACCCTGATATATAGCCATTGTTTCTTCAACAATATAACTTGTACATGCGTCATGAGTTTAGTTGAACAGTCATACCACCAGCACAACTTAAATATAAGCTTGTTTTACTCCAATATTTGTAAACAATTTAAATGTAAGCAAACACTGAATAGCCTTAAAACATGGTGACAATAAAAAATGTTATATCATGGATGGTCATTCCTTGCATCCATAGTTCTGTCTATGAATTTGAGAGTGGTTGCATTTCTCCTGGCCTAAAAAACAAAACACAGGCAGGGTGTCCACTTTGATTTTGTTTCTACTAAGGATTCGATTTATAAGGTGTCTTGTTATAAGGATTCCAGAATACTCTTTATTGTTGCAGCAGTGCCATAATGTGCTGTAATTCCTTTTGTTTTCCCAATCTGGAATACATCACCATCAAATGTCGACCACATTAGCTGCCGAGAAAACTTTCTTTGGTTATTTTCCCCCCAAGCCGAAACAGTGACGGCTCACAAGGACCTTAGAGAGCCATTTTATTTCTCTATTTAGGTGAGGTCAGGGTGTGATGTGGGGTAGGCTTTCTATGTTTTGTTTTTCTATGATTTTGTATTTCTATGTTTTGGCCAGGTATGGTTCTCAATCAGGGACAGCTGTCTATCGTTGTCTATAATGCTCTCAAAACTTTGTTTTTTCTACCAAATACATCTTCTGTGGTATACGTGGAGAGATAATGCTCTCAAAATTCTACCAAATACATCTTCTGTGGTATAAAGAACATTGTTGGCCATTGTTACTCTCCCTTCCGGGACGGCTACAAGGCCCTCCCCCACCCTCCCTTCAGCAAATCAGATCACACCACCATCCTGCTCCTAACCATGGATAGATGGCAGGATTCACACCAAATAAAATGTGCAGACCACTGTATTTTACCACAGAAAGGTGACTGGGAACATGGATAGGTACAAACAGATGAGCTTTGACCTCTGACCTCTGGCCAAGTCTGGCTGGAGGGTTTATGGACATACTCAATCTCCCCCTGTCCCAGTCTGTTGTCCTCACTTGCTTCAAGATGTCCACCATTGTTCTAGTACCAAAGATAGCGAAACTAAGTGAACTAAACTACTATCGCCTGGTAGAATTCACTTCTGACATCATGAAATGCTTTGAGAGGCTAGTTAAGGATCATATCACCTGCACCTTACCTGACACCCTAGACTCACAACAATCTGCATACCGCCCCAACAGATCCACAGACGTCGCAATGGCCATTGCACTGCACCCTGCCCTATCCCACCTGGACAAGAGGGATACCTATGTAAGAATGCTGTTCATAGACTACAGCTCAGCCTTCAAAACCATAGTGCCCCAGGTGGTGAAGGTAGGCTGCAACACCTCCGCAATGTTGACCCTCAAAACGGGGGCCCCACAGGGGTGTGTGTTGAGCCCCCGCCTGTATTCCCTGTTCATCCTTGAATACGTGTCTATGCATGTCTCCAACTCAATCATCACAGATGTCTGAAATTTTGAGGGAGTGTGCAATTGGCATGCTGACTGCAGGAATGTCCACCAGAGCTGTTGCCAGAGAATTTAATGTCAATTTCTTATAATAAGCCGCCTCCAGTGTCGACACGACAACGTGTCCCTAGCAACTTCACACAGCCATTGAAGAGGGGTAGGACAACATTCCACAGGCTTCAATCAACAGCCTGATCAACTCCATGCAATGTGTCACGCTGCATGAGGCAAATGGTGGTCACACCAGATACTGACTGGTTTTCCAATCCATGCCCCTACCTTTTTTAAGGTATCTGTGACCAACAGATGCATATCTTTCTTCCCAGTCATGTGAAATCCATAGCTTATGGCCTAATGCATTTATTTCAATTGACGGATTCCTTATATGAACTGTAACTCAGTAAAAACTTTGAAATTGTTGCATATTTTTGTTCAGTGTAAAAGGCGGAGACAGTACAGGTGCATCAAATCTGGTACCGAGAGACTGATAGATTCTGCCTGATGTATGAAAGTCAACAACCATTTGTTTATTTTCCTTTGTGAGTTCATTGTTATGACTTCTAGGAGTAGTGGGGCGGAGTCAGGCTCAGAGAGCAGAGGGTAAAGGACAACTGTATTTATTCTGGAGAAAAGTAGGTCACGCCAAAACACCAGGCGCATACAATGACCGGCCCAAAAACAGGACACAAACATTCCGGAGAAATACAGAAAATATCACATCCACAAAACGAACAGAGAAATAAGCCCACACAAAAGCCGGCGTGCTTACTGGGTTTAAATAGCCCACAATCACAACCTAAACACAAAACAGGTGCAACTAATCAGACACAACTAAATGAAACAGAAAAGGGGATCGGTGGCAGCTAGTAGGCCGGGTACGACGGCCGCCGAGCGTCACCCGAATAGGAAGAGGCACCATCTTCGGCGGGATTCATGACAGTACCCTCCCCCCCCCTGACACGCAGCTCCCGCAGCGCGCCGACCCCGGCCTCGAGGGCAACCCAGAGGGCGAGGCAAAGGGTGGAGGCAGTGGAAGTCCCTCAAGAGGGAAGTATCTAGAATGTCCCCCCCCGGTACCCAGCACCTCTCCTCCGGACCGTGCCCCTCCCAGTCTTGGTACTGCAGGCACCTCACCCGGCGTCTCGAGTCTGGAATAGCTCGTACTGTGTACGTTGAGGACCCCTCGATGTCCAGAGGTGGCGGAGGGACCTCTGGCACCTCACCTTCTTGAAGGGGACCAGCTACCACCGGCCTGAGGACAGACACATGAAACGAGGGGTTAATGCGATAGTAAGAGAAGTTGCAATCTATAATACACCTCATTTATCCTCCTCAGTACTTTAAATGGCCCCACACACTGCGGCCCCAGCTTCCGGTAGGGCAGGTGGTGGGGTAGGTTTCGGGTCGAGAGACAGACCCTGTCCCCTGGTGCGAACACAGGGGCCTCACTGAGGTGGCGGTCAGCGTTCTTCTTCTGCCGACCACTGGCCTGCTTGAGAGAGTCCTGGACTGCCCGCCAGGTCTCCCTAGAGCACTGTAACCACTCCTCCACCGCAGTAGCTTCGGTCTGACTCTGATACCATGGAGCCAGGACCGGCTGGTAGCCCAGCACGCATTGAAATGGCAACATGTTCGTGGAGGAGTGACAGAGTGAGTTCTGGGCCAACTCCGCCCATGGGATGTACCTCGCCCATTCTCCTGGCCGGTCCTGGCAATACGACCTCAGAAACCTACCCACTTCCTGGTTCACTCTCTCCACCTGCCCATTACTCTCGGGGTGACAACCAGAGGTCAGGCTGACCGAGACCCCCAGACGCTCCATAAACACCCTCCAAACACGGGACGTGAACTGGCGACCTCGATCAGATACGATGTCCTCCGGCACCCCGTAGTGCCGGAAGACGTGGGTAAATAGAGCCTCCACAGTCTGGAGGGCCGTAGGGAGACCAGGCAATGGGAGGAGACGGCAGGACTTAGAGAACCGATCCACAACGACCAGAATGGTAGTGTTCCCCTGAGATGGGGGAATATCAGTAAGAAAGTCCACCGATAGATGAGACCAGGGCCATTGTGGAACCGGGAGGGGCTGTAACTTCCCTCTAGGCAGGTGCCTAGGAGCCTTACTCTGGGCGCATACCAAACAGGAGGAGACATAGAGCCTCACGTCCTTGGCCACCAGTATTTCCCCCTAAGACCCCACACTGTCCTCGCAATCCCTGGATGACCTGAAGAAGGTAGTGTGTGAGCCCACCGAATCAATTGATCACGGACACCAAGCGGCACGTACCTGAGACCGGTCAGACACTGTGAAGGCGCAGGTTCCAACCTCAACGCCCGCTCGATGTCCGCGTCCTCCTCCAATACCACCGGAGCCACCAGCCTAGAGGCTGGAAGGATGGGAGTAGGATCAATGGACCGGTCCTCAGTGTCATAGAGACGGGACAGCGCGTCAGCCTTAGTGTTAAGGGAATCTGGTCTATAAGAGATCGTAAATCTAAATCGTGTAAAGAACATGGCCCACCTAGCCTGACGCGGATTCAGTCTCCTCGCCGCCCGGATATACTCCAGATTGCGGTGGTCAGTCCAGATGAGGAAAGGGTGCTTAGCCCCTCCAATGCCAGTGTCTCCACACCTTCAGGGCTTTTACCATAGCTAGCAACACCCGGTCCCCCACATCATAGTTCTGCTCCGCCGGACACCAGCTTTAGAAAAGAAAGCGCAGGGGCGGAGCCTCGGTGGCGTCCCCTATCGCTGTGACAGCACGGCTCCAACCCCGGCCTCGGACGCATCCACCTCCACTATGAATGCTAACAAAGGGTCCGGATGCGCCAACACGGGCGCACAGTAAACAGTGCCTTAAACAGCACCAGCCACCCCTTCAGCAGTGAGGTAGTAGGCACCGCCACTTGGCCAAAACCCCGGATAAACCTCCGGTCGTAATTGGCAAACCCTAAAAACCGCTGCACCTCCTTTTCCATGGTCGGAGTCGGCCAATTACCCACGGCGTTAACGCAGTCACACCTCATCACCACCCCCGAGGTGGAAATGCGATAACCCAGGAAGGAAATGGCTCGTTTGGAGAACACACATTTCTCAGCCTTGACGTACAGGCAATTCTCCAGCAGTCGCCCAAAGACCTTGCGTACCAGGGAGACATGCGCGACGGGTGTGGTAGAATAGATCAAGATGTCATCAATGTATACCACCACACCTTGCCCGTGCAAGTTCCTGAGAATCTCATCTACAAAGGATTGAAAGACTGCTGGAGCATTCTTAAACCCATATGGCATGACGAGGTACTCATAAGTGGCCTGATGTGGTAATAAACGCTATTTTCCACTCGTCTCCTCCCCGAATATGCACCAGATTATACGCGCTCTTGAGGTCAAGTTTTGTTTTTTTAAAACGCGCTCCGTGAAATGATTCCACCGCCGTAGCAATGAGAGGTAGCGGATAACTAAATCCCACTGTGATCAAATTTAGACCTCGATAATCAATGCACGGACGCAATCCTCCCTCCTTTTTCCTCACAGAAAAGAAACTCGAGGAGACGGGTGACATGGAGGGCCGAATGTACCTCTGTGTCAGAGATTCCGTGACATATGTCTCCATAGCCAACGTCTCCTCCTGTGACAATGGGTACACGTGACTCCTGGGAAGTGCAGCGTTCTCCTGGAGGTTTATCACACATTCCCACCATCGATGGGGTGGTAATTTGGTCGCCTTCTTTTTACAAAAAGCAATAGCCAAATCGGCATATTCTGGGGGAATGTGCACAGTGGAAACCTGGTCTGGACTCTCCACCGACGTGGCACCGATGGAAACTCCTATACACCTACCTGAACACTCCTCTGACCACCCCTGAAGAGCCCCCTGTCTCCAGGAAATGAGGCGATTGTAAATAGCTAGCCAGGGAATCCCCAACACCACTGGAAACCCAGGTGAATCAATAAGGTAGAAACTGATATGCTCCCTATGATCCCCCTGCGTTACTATGTCCAGCGGAATCGTGTCCTCCCTGACCAGCCCTGACCCTAACGGTCGGCTATCTAAGGAGTGCACGGGGAAAGGTGGGTCTATCTGCACCAACGGAATACCCAATTTATGGGCGAGTCCGCAATCCATAAAACTCCCAGCTGCGCCTGAATCGACTAGCGCCTAATGCTGGAGAGAGGGAAAAAACGCAGGCGAAAAAATAAATAAAAACATGTGACCAACAGGGAGCTCTAGGTGAGTTTGGTGCCTACTCACCTGGGGTGGCCGAGAAGTGTTCCGCCTGCCATCTCTACTCCCAGATGGAATCATCCAGCACCCGTCCGAAGTGTGTCTTCTCCGGCCACAGTAGGTGCAGGAGTAGCCTCCTCCTCCGGTCCCCCTAGATGCAGCTCCTCCCAACTCCATCGGAGTTGGAGCGGGAGGGCTGGGAGCTGGAATTGACAAGACCCCCTCTGAACGCCCGCAGGCAGCTAGCAGGTTGTCCAGTCGGATCGACATGTCTATAAATTCATTGAGGGAGAGTGTGGTGTCTCGACAAGCTAGCTCCCTGCGGACGTCCTCCCGGAGGCTGCATCGGTAATGGTCCATCAGGGCCCTGTCATTCCACCCCGCACCAGCAGCCAAGGTCCGGAACTCCAAAGCGAAGTCCTGCGCACTCCTCGTCTCCTGTCTGAGGTGGAACAGTGAACTCCGGGTAGTGGTCCTGAGCCGAGTCTGGGCCGTTCCAGACAGCTTTGGCCCATTCCAGGGCCCTACCCGTCAAACAGGAGACAAGGAGGCTCACACTCTCCTCACCCGAGGGAGTCGGACGCACGGTAGCAAGGTAGAGATCGAGCTGGAGCAAAAAACCCTGGCACCCAGCCGCCGCCCCATCGTACTCCCTCGGGGGTGTGAGACGCAACGCGCTGGAACCAGACGATGACATGGGAGGAGTGGGTTGCGTCGTCTGTGGGGAGGGGTGGATGTCGGGAGACCACTCCTCTCCCATCGCTCCATCCTCTCCATCATCTGGTCCATCACTGAACCGATCCGATGGAGGAAGGCTGTGTGATGATGGACGCGCTCCTCCATTGATTGGAGAGGGGTGGCCGCTGCTCCTGCTGACTCCATAGTGGTGCGGGCTTCTGTTATGACTTCTAGGAGTAGTGGGTGCAGAGTCAGGCGCAGAGAGACTTCTAGGAGTAGTGGGTGCGGAGTCAGGTGCAGAGAGCAGAGGGTAAAGGACAACTGTATTTATTCCGGAGAAAAGTAGGTCACGCCAAAACACCAGGCGCATACAATGACCGGCCCAAAAACAGGACACAAACAGTCCGGAGAAATACAGAAAATATCACATCCACAAAACGAACAGAGAAACAAGCCAGCACAAAATCCGATGGGCTTACTGGGTTTAATTAAATAGCCCACAATCACAATCTAAACACAAAACAGGTGCAACTAATCAGACACAACTAAATGAAACAGAAAAGGGGATCGGTGGCAGGTAGTAGGCCGGTGACGACGACCGCCGAGCACCGCCCGAACAGGAAGAAGCACCATCTTCGGCGGGATTCGTGACATTCATTGCCTTTGTCTATGGTGATGACTGACAAATGGATTTTAGATGCGTGTTACCTCATTTTTATACCCAGTGAATCAGGAAGCCATGAAATGCCAAAATACAGTTACTTAAAATGAGATGAACGGTAGAACAATAGTTACAATATTAACAATGTCAATGCAGATAACATTTTGATAACATTTTTTATGACTATGTTTATAAGAATTTTGACACCTATCTTTTTTAGATGTTTGTATTACTTATGAAAGAAAATATTTTTCTCTGAGCAATTGTATTAGTATAAAAAATGTATTTGCAAAATGTGCATACAGTATTGCTCAGTATTTCTATGATTTATTTTACATTCTTTTTTGCTCATCTATATCAAGGGTGCCAATATTTTTGGTTGTGACTGAATAAAGAGCAGGGGGGAAGGATGTCCTCACAGGCAAAGGTCCTACCTTGAGATCTGTGCATGGAATTCACCATTGTCATCAATGCAAGATTTATGAGAGAGATTTGGTCTCATGAAGGATTTGGCGCTCTATGATTACAGTTCACTCATGAAAGGACGCAGAGCCCAATTCAACCAATTACAGATAAAGAAAAACTCAAAATATATCCGTCTTTATTCGCCTTGTAGACCTATGAGATAATCAGCGTATATGCATGTTCTAGTGTGCAGTTTCTACACCTGTTTTTGGAAACAAATCAGTATGTAGCTGTCTAATGAGAATCATGACGTGGGATTCCTCAAGTGGCTGAGAGAAGGTGGTTCAGAAAGGGGATAAATTCAGAGACATCCAATGCCAGTCGGTTCAGAGTGTCATCTACCAGCTGTGTGTGAAACCTGGTGCACAAGGCTGGCCTGGTAAGTATTGAACTTAACAATCCATTAACATAACTTGACCTTGTAACCAACAGTATGTTTTCTAGATGATTCACATTATATATTTTACGTTACAATCAATGCACCAGTTTGACAATGCAGACTGTTTTTATGCAATTCTTTTCACAGATATTCCATCATGTAGCAGTAAATACAAACTGAACTGTATCAGTGACCACATAGTTATTCTGTACTGATAGTGGTACATGGCTGTTATATTCAAGCAAGTGCTGGGAGTTGGTGATGTTGGCCTACATTGAAGAATTGTCTGGCACACTCTCCATTAGATATTCTGCTAATCACTGTAGATCAATATACAATCTTTTGCTTCTTATTTTGGTAAATTATTTTACAGGAACATGGAGCCAAACAACAGAACAACACATACGGTAACAGAATTCCTCATCACAGGATTTGATGGAGTACAACACCCAAAGCTGGTGGGAGCAGCCATTTTGTTGGTCCTCTTTCTCATTCTGATCGGAAGCATCACCAACATTTGTGTCATAGCATTCAACAAGCCTCTGCATACCCCCATGTACTTTTTTATTTGCTCGCTGGCAATGGTAGACATAGTCTACACCAGCGGCATTAGTGTTACAATGCTTAACGTTCTCCTTGGTGAGGAGAGAAGAATCCCCTATGCACCCTGCATGATACAGTGCTTCTTATTTCATTTTGGAAGTTCTATGGAACCCTTCGCTATTGCTCTGATGGCTTATGATCGCCTTATTGCAATTTCATATCCTCTTCGATATCACACTATCTTAACTAATACAAATGTATGTTTACTTATATTAGCCAATTGGGCAGTAGGCTGCATGCTTGCCAGTTTGTTGACTGGCTTGGTGAACAATCTGCCCTTCTGTGGCTCAAATAAACTCCCATACAGCTTTTGTGAATATGCCAACTTAATAAGAGCATCATGCGTGAATCTTTCACATTATTTCAATGCAATTTCTGCTTTGGGGACTGCTGTATTATGGGTTACTTTAGCCTTGATAATAGTCTCATACATGAAGATAGTTTATGTAGTGATACAAATGTCTTCATCCAAAGACAGGAGGAAAACATTTAACACCTGTGTCTCCCACATGATAGTGGTGGCTTGCTTCTTTATCCCCAAGGTGTTGATAATATTGGTCACCAGGGTTGGTTTGGTTCTCACGCTCTCTCATAGAAATGGCCTAGTCATTGGCTCTACTCTGGGCCCCTCTCTTGTGAACCCACTTGTGTATTGTCTCAAAACCAAGGAGATTCGAGGGCGCCTGAAATATATTTTCAAGAGATCTGACATTTCTCCAAATATGTAATGGTTAGGGTTACCAAAGCCATTTCTTGTTTCTTGCTTGTTCCAATAAAAAGTGGTTGAGTCAAAATTGTTCCCATGTTATTTCATCATCAATGTAACCATGTTGAATCAATGTTGAGTTTTGATTGAATTTGTTAAAACGCATCAGTGGCTTGTATCTCAATTTAACTAGTCAGGTTTCAACTGTGAATCAACAAGAGTGTCAAGGTTTGCTTGATTTAGATCACAGGTGTCAAACTCATTCCATGGAAGGCAATGTGTCTGCAGCTTTTCACTCCTGTCTTTTACTGATCACGGGAGGTCACTGGTTAGTTAGGAACTCCCCTCACTTAATACTCTAGGACTTAATTGGTCACTGGTTAGTTAGGAACTCCCCTCACCTGATACTCTAGGTCTTAATTGCACACAAATTGTAAGGAAATAACAAAAATCAGTTGACGCTGAGGCCTCCAAGGAATGATTTGACACGCCTGATTTAGATTAGTTTGATGTCTGTTGACAACTCATTTAAATGTCAGTCAAAATTAATTTGATTTGACATTTTAGCCCATTCTAACCATATTTAATATTATCTACTATTAAATGCAATTTTTGAAATGTCAAGTGTTAGCGTAGAGCATATGTAGTAATGGATCACAATTAGATTATTGCAGTATAATCTTAAAAATATGATCTGATCTAGACCCTTGACTACATTATTGTTGCAGTTCTTAAGATTGCTAGCACCAAAGGCCGCCTCAAAACCCTTTCTATCTGCAGTTGCCAGCTGATCATCATTGCCCTCTACATTCTACCTAGAATTCTACCCAAAAGATATAAAACAGAGCTTGATGAAAAGATTCAAAAGATGAACTGGTCCACAGAAAGAGAGTCTCTGCTGTATCTTAATGATTTAGCTATGTAACTACAAATAGTTTCATACAATACATTATGTTGTACAGATGCTTAATGATTTAATATTGTTTATAAAAATGTATCAAACAAAAATGTATTTAGCATCTATTTGCATCTAATATATTGATATTTAGCATTGAATTACATTAATTTGAAAGTGCATTTTGGGATTCATAAATTAATGATATATACCCCTCAAATTCAAATCTGGACCTTGAAGTAAGTTTCATTGTTTATATGTAATTTTCCCCTCTAAACAAGGACTGATTTAATCCTGGAAAATGAATGATCAGCTGCACCATCGAGAGCATCCTGACTGGTTGCATCACTGCCTGGTATAGCAACTGCTCGGCCTCCGACCGCAAGGCACTACAGACAGTAATACGAACGGCCCAGTACATCACTGGGGCCAAGCTTCCTGCCATACAGGACCTCTATACCAGGCGGTGTCAGAAGAAGGCCGATAGCGAAGGTAAGTGATCTAAACTACTATCGCCTGGTAGAATTCACTTCTGACATCATGAAGTGCTTTGAGAGGCTAGTTAAGGATCATATCACCTGCACCTTACCAGACACCCTAGACTCACAACAATTTGCATACCGCCCCAACAGATCCACAGACGTCGCAATGGCCATTGCACTGCACCCTGCCCTATCCCACCTGGACAAGAGGAATACCTATGTAAGAATGCTGTTCATAGACTACAGCTCAGCCTTCAAAACCATAGTGCTCCAGGTGGTGAAGGTAGGCAGCAACACCTCCGCCATGCTGACCCTCAACACGGGGGCCCCACTGGGGTGTGTGTTGAGCCCCCGCCTGTACTCCCAGTTCATCCTTGAATGCTTGTCCACGCATGTCTCCAACTCAATCATCAAGATTGCTGAAAACACAACAGTGGTAGGCCTGATTATCAACATTGCCGAGACAGCCTATAGGGAGGAGGTGAGGGCCCTGGCGGAATAGTGACAGGAACATTACCTCTCGCTCAATGTCAACAAAACTATAGAGGTGATCGTGGAATACAGGAGACAGCAGAGAGAGAATGCCCACATCCACATTGATGTGCCGCAGCTTAAAGTTATTTGGCATGCATGCCACTGAAGACCAGAAATGGTCCCTTCAAACAGACATAATGGAGTAAAATGCACAATAGTGCCTCATCAACCTCAGGAGGCTGAAGAAATGTGGGCTGACCACTAAGAACATCACAAACTTCTATAGATGCACCATCGAGAGCATTCTGTTGGGCTGTATCAAGGCCAAGTACTGCAACTGCACAACCCGCAATCGCAGGTGTGGTCCCATGTTTAATGAGCTGAAATTAAACTTCCCTTAAATGTTTCATACGCAAAAAAAAACCTTGTTTCTCTCCAATGTTGTGTACGAATTGGTTTACATCCCTGTTAGTGAGCATTTCTCTTTTACCAAGATAATCCATCCACCTGTCAGGTGTGGCATATCAAGAAGCTGATTAAACAGCATGATCATTACACAGGTGCACCTTGTCCTGGCGATGCTAAAATATGCACAACCAAAGACTTTCTGCACAAACTGTCAGAAACCGTCTCAGGAAAGCTCATCTGCATGCTCGTAGTCCTCACCAGGGTCTTGACCTGACTGCAGTTCGGCATCGTAACCAACTTCAGTGGGAAAATGCTCACTTTCAATGGTCACCGGCATGCTGCGAAGTGTGCTTTTCATGGATGAATCTCACTTTCAACTGTACAACTGGCAGATGGCAGACAGCGCGTGTGGAGTCATGTGAGTGAGCAGTTTGCTAATGACAACGTTGTGAACGGAGTGCCCCATGTTGGCGGTGGGGTTATGGTATGGGCAGGCATAAGCTACAGACACAAACACAATTTCATTTTATTGACGGCAATTTGAATGCACAGCGATACCATGACGGGATCTTGAGGCACATTGTCGTGTAATTCATCCGCCGCCATCACTTCATGTTTCAGTTTGATAATGCACTGCCCCATGTTGCGAGGATCTGCAGACCAGCCACCTCGACAGATGAAGAAACTGTGTGTATGTACAATCAAATAATTTCTGCACAAACTGTCAGTTCCTTCCAATTCCTGGAAGCTGAAAATGTCCCAGTTCCTCCATGTCCTCCATACTCACCTGTTGTCACTCATTGGGCATGTTTGGGATGATCTGGACCAACATGCACGACAGCGTGTCCCAAGCAACATCCCGCAGCCATTGAAGGGGAGTAGGACAACATTCCACAGGCTTCAATCAACAGCCTGATCAACTCCATGCAATGTGTCACGCTGCATTAGGCAAATGGTGGTCACACCAGATACTGACTGGTTTTCCAATCCACGCCCCTATTTTCTTCACTGTATCTGTGACAGAGGCATATCTTTCTTCCCAGTCATGTGAAATCCATAGATTAGGGCCTAATGCATTTATTTCAATTGACGGATTTCCTTGTATGAACTGTAACTCAATAAAAACTTTGAAATTGTTGCATATTTTTTGTTCATTGTAAAAGGCGGAGACAGTACAGGTGCATCAAATCTGGGACCGAGAGACTGATAGATTCTGCCTGATGTATGAAAGTCAACAAATCAAATCAAATCAAATTCATTTATATAGCCCTTCGTACATCAGCTGATATCTCAAAGTGCTGTACAGAAACCCAGCCTAAAACCCCAAACAGCAAGCAATGCAGGTGTAGAAGCACGGTGGCTAGGAAAAACTCCCTAGAAAGGCCAAAACCTAGGAAGAAACCTAGAGGAACCAGGCTATGAGGGGTGGCCAGTCCTCTTCTGGCTGTGCCGGGTGGAGATTATAACAGAACATGGCCAAGATGTTCAAATGTTCATAAATGACCAGCATGGTCGAATAATAATAAGGCAGAACAGTTGAAACTGGAGCAGCAGCACAGCCAGGTGGACTGGGGACAGCAAGGAGTCATCATGTCAGTTAGTCCTGGGGCATGGTCCTAGGGCTCAGGTCCTCCGAGAGAGAGAAAGAAAGAGAGAAGGAGAGAATTAGAGAACGCACACTTAGATTCACACAGGACACCGAATAGGACAGGGTAAGTACTCCAGATATAACAAACTGACCCTAGCCCCCCGACACATAAACTACTGCAGCATAAATACTGGAGGCTGAGACAGGAGGGGTCAGGAGACACTGTGGCCCCATCCGAGGACACCCCCGGACAGGGCCAAACAGGAAGGATATAACCCCACCCACTTTGCCAAAGCACAGCCCCTACACCACTAGAGGGATATCTTCAACCACCAACTTACCATTCTGAGACAAGGCTGAGTATAGCCCACAAAGATCTCCGCCACAACACAACCCAAGGGGGGGCGCCAACCCAGACAGGATGACCACATCAGTGAATCAACCCACTCAGGTGACGCACCCCTTCCAGGGACGGCATGAGAGAGCCCCAGTAAGCCAGTGACTCAGCCCCTGTAATAGGGTTAGAGGCAGAGAATCCCAGTGGAAAGAGGGGAACCGGCCAGGCAGAGACAGCAAGGGCGGTTCGTTGCTCCAGAGCCTTTCCGTTCACCTTCCCACTCCTGGGCCAGACTACACTCAATCATATGACCCACTGAGGAGATGAGTCTTCAGTAAAGACTTAAAGGTTGAGACCGAGTTTGCGTCTCTGACATGGGTAGGCAGACCGTTCCATAAAAATGGAGCTCTATAGGAGAAAGACCTGCCTCCAGCTGTTTGCTTAGAAATTCTAGGGACAATTAGGAGGCCTGCGTCTTGTGACCGTAGCATACGTGTAGGTATGTACGGCAGGACCAAATCAGAGAGATAGGTAGGAGCAAGCCCATGTAATGCTTTGTAGGTTAGCAGTAAAACCTTGAAATCAGTCCTTGCTTTGACAGGAAGCCAGTGTAGAGAGGCTAGCACTGGAGTAATATGATCAAATTTTTTGGTTCTAATCAGGATTCTAGCAGCCGTATTTAGCACTAACTGAAGTTTATTTAGTGCTTTATCCGGGTAGCCGGAAAGTAGAGCATTGCAGTAGTCTAACCTAGAAGTGACAAAAGCATGGATACATTTTTCTGCATCATTTTTGGACAGAAAGTTTCTGATTTTTGCAATGTTACGTAGATGGAAAAAAGCTGTCCTTGAAATGGTCTTGATATGTTCTTCAAAAGAGAGATCAGGGTCCAGAGTAATGCCGAGGTCCTTCACAGTTTTATTTGAGATGACTGTACAACCATTAAGATTAATTGTCAGATTAAACAGAAGATCTCTTTGTTTCTTGGGACCTAGAACAAGCATCTCTGTTCTTTTCGTTTGTGAGTTCATTGCCTTTGTCTATGGTGATGAATGACAAATGGATTTTAGATGCGTGTTACCTCGTTTTTATACCCAGTGAAACATGAAGCCACGAAAGGCCAAAAAACAGTTACATAAATGAGATAACAGGAGAACAGTAGAAGGTTAACTCAAATAACATGTTGATAACATTTTTGTTAGATTATGTTAGTAAGATTTCTGACATCTATCTTTTAGATTTTTTGTACTACTTATGAAAGAAAATATTGTTCTCCGAGCAATTGTATTAGTATAAAAAAATGTAATTACAAAGTGTGCATACAGTATAGCTCAGTATTTCTATGATTTATTTTATAGTTTTTTTTGCTCATCAAAATCAAGGGTGCCGATAATTTGGGTTGTGACTGAATAAAGCGCAGGGGGGAAGGATGTCCTCACAGGACAAGGTCCTACCTTGAGATCTCTGCATGGAATTCACCATTGTCATCAATGCATGTTTTATGAGAGAGATTGGGTTGTCTCATGAGGGATTTGGCGCTCTATTATTACAGTTCACTCATGAAAGGACTCAGGGCCCAATTCAACCAATTACAGATAAAGGACAACTCAAAACATGTCCGTCTTTATGTGTCTTATGGACCTTTGAGCTAATCAGCTTGTACGCATGTTCAAGTGTGCAGATTCTGCACCTGTTTTTGGATACAAATTGGTATGTAGCTGTCTAATCAAATCAAAGTTTATTTGTCACATGCGCCGAATACAACAGGCGTAGAGCTTACAGTGAAATGCTTACTTACAGGCTCTAACCAATAGTGCAAAAAAAGGTATGTATGTGTGTGTTTGTGTGTGTGTCTAATGAGAATCATGACGTGGGATTCCTCAAGTGGCTGAGAGAAGGTGGTTCAGAAAGGAGATAAATTCAGAGACATCCAATGCCAGTCGGTTCAGAGTGTCATCTACCAGCTGTGTGGGAAACCTGGTGCACAAGGCTGGCCTGGTAAGTATTGAACTTAACAATCCATTAACATAACTGGACCTTGTAACCAACAGTATGTTTTCTAGATGATTCACATTATATATTTTCTGTTACAATCAATTAACCAGTTTGACAATGCAGACTGTTTTTATGCAATTCTTTTCACAGATATTCCATCATGTTGCAGTAAATACAAACTGAACTGTATCAGTGACCACAGAGTTATTCTGTACTGATAGTGGTACATGGCTGTTATATTCAAGCACGTGCTGGGAGTTGGTGATGTTGCCCTACATTGAAGAATTGTCTGGCACACTCTCCATTAGATATTCTGCTAATCACTGTAGATCAATATACAATCTTTTGCTTCTTATTTTGGTAAATTATTTTACAGGAACATGGAGCCAAACAACAGAACAACACATACGGTAACAGAATTCCTCATCACAGGATTGGATGAAGTACAACACCCAAAGCTGGTGGGAGCAGCCATTTTGTTCGTCCTCTTTCTCATTCTGATCGGAAGCATCACCAACATTTGTGTCATAGCATTCAACAAGCCTCTGCATACCCCCATGTACTTTTTTATTTGCTCGCTGGCAGTGGTAGACATAGTCTACACCAGCGGCATTAGTGTTACAATGCTTAACGTTCTCCTTGGTGAGGAGAGAAGAGTCCCCTATGCACCCTGCATGATACAGTGCTTCTTATTTCATTTAGGAAGCACTATGGAACCCTTCGCTATTGCTCTGATGGCTTATGATCGCCTTATTGCAATTTCATATCCTCTTCGATATCAGACTATCTTAACTAATACAAATGTATTTTTACTTATAATAGCGACTTGGGCAGTAGGCTGCATATTTGCCAGTTTGTGGACTGGCTTGGTGAACAATTTGCCGTTTTGTGGCTCAAATAAACTCCCATACAGCTTTTGTGAATATGCAGCATTAGTAAGAGCAGCATGTGTGAATCCTACATTTTATTTCAGTCTAGCTTCTACTGTGGCGACCACCATATTATGGGTTAATTTAGCCTTGATATTCTTCTCATACATGAAGATAGTTTATGTAGTGATACAAATGTCTTCATCCAAAGACAGGAGGAAAACATTTAACACCTGTGTCTCCCACATGATAGTGGTGGCTTGCTTCTTTATCCCCAAGGTGTTGTTAATATTGGTCACCAGGGTTGGTTTGGTTCTCACGCTCTCTCACAGAAATGGCCTAATCATTGGCTCTACTCTGGGCCCCTCTCTTGTGAACCCACTTGTGTATTGTCTCAAAACCAAGGAGATTCGAGGGCGCCTGAAATATATTTTCAGGAGAACTGAAATTAATCCAAATATGTAATGGTTAGGGTTACCAAAGCCATTTCTTGTTTCTTGCTTGTTCCAATAAAAAGTGGTTAAGTCAATAATGTTTCCATGTTATATCACCATCAATGTAATCATGTTGAATCAATGTTGAGTTTTGATTGAATTTGTTAAAAGTCATTTGTGAATTTTATCTCAACTTAACCAGTCAGGTTTCAACTGTGAATCAACAAGAGTGTCAAAGTTTGGTTGATTTAGATCACAGGTGTCAAACTCATTCCATGGAAGGCAATGTGTCTGCAGCTTTTCACTCCTGTCTTTTACTGATCACGGGAGGTCACTGGTTAGTTAGGAACTCCCCTCACTTAATACTCTAGGACTTAATTGGTCACTGATTAGTTAGGAACTCCCCTCACCTGAATTGGTCACCTCCCCTCACCTTATACTCTAGGTCTTAATTGGTCACTGGTTAGTTAGGAACTCCCCTCATCTGATACTCTAGGTCTTAATTGGTCACTGGTTAGTTAGGAACTCCTCTCACCTGATACTCTAGGTCTTAATTGGTCACTGGTTAGTTAGGAACTCCCCTCACCTGATACTCTAGGTCTTAATTGGTCACTGGTTAGTAAGGAACTCCCATCACCTGATATTCTAGGTCTTAATTGCACACAAATTGTCAGGAAAAAACAAAAATCAGTAGACGCTGAGCCCTCCAAAGAATGAGTTTGACACGCCTGATTTAGATTAGTTTGATGTTTTTTGACAACAAAATATAAACGTCAGTCAAAATTGATTTGATTTGACACTTTAGCCCATTCGAACCGTATTAAATGTTATCTACTGTTAAATGCAATTTTATTGAAATGTCAAGTGTTAGCGTAAAGCATATGTAGTAATGGATCACTATTAGATTATTGCAGTATTATCTTATAAATATGATCTGATCTAGACAATTGACTACATTATTGTTGCAGTTCTTAAGATTGCCAGCACCAAAGGCTGCCTCAAAACCTTTTCTATCTGCAGTGGCCAGCTGATCATCATTGCTCTCTATATTCTCCCTGGAATTTGTATGTATCTGTCCAGTAATACCGGCATTAGATTCAGCACTGATTTACATATTGTTATTATCATGTTGTATAGCCTGCTCCCTCCTATGATCAATCTACTGATATACTGTTTCAAGACAAAAGATATAAAACAGAGCTTGATGAAAAGATTCAAAAAATGATCTGGTCCACAGAAAGAGAGTCTCTGCTGTATCTTAATGATTTAGCTATGTAACTACAAATAGTTTCATACAATACATTATGTTGTACAGATGCTTAATGATTTAATATTGTTTATAAAAAATGTATCTAATATTTGTATCTAATATATTGATATTTAGCATTGAATTGCTTAATAAAAGTTATTTTGAAAGAGCATTTTCAGACTCATAAATTAATTATATATAACCTTCCGATTCAAATCTGGACCTTGAAGTTAGTTCCATTGCTTTTTTATTCTTCCCATCTAAACAAGGACTGATTTAAACCTGGGCAATTAATGATCAGATCCACCATTGAGAGCATGGTTGCATCACTGCCTGGTATGGTATGGCAACTGCTCGGCCTCCGACGCAAGGCACTATAGAGGGTAATACGGACGGCCCAGTACATCACTGGGGCCAAGCTTCCTGCCATCCAGGACCTCTATATCAGGCGGTGTCAGAAGAAGGCCCTAAAAATGGTCAAAGACTCCAGCCACCCTGGTCAAAGACTGTTCACTCTGCTACCGCATGGCAGGCAGTACCAGAGTGCCGAGGCTTCTAAACAGCTTCTACCCCCAAGCCATAAGACTCCTGAACATCTAGTTTAGGCTACCCAGACTATTTGCAGTGTTTCCCAACCTCCCTCTCACCCCCTCGTTACACCACTGCAACTCTCTGTTTTGTCTATGCATAGTCACTTTAATAACTCTACCTACATGTACATACTACTTCAACTAACAGATACCCTCACACATTGACTCTGCATCGGTACCCCCCTGTATTCAGTGTCTCTATTGTTATTTTACTGCTGCTCTTTAATTACTTGTTACTTTTATCTTTTATTGTTATCTGTATTTTTTTGAAACTGCATTGTTGGGGCTCGTAAGTAATCATTTCACTGTAAGGTCTACACCTGTTGTATTCGGCACATGTGACAAATACAATTTGATTTGATCAGGTAGAACAGAAAGGCATCAGGCGCCGGACCTCGTAGGGTCAGATTTGAATAACCCTGATATATAGCCATTGTTTCTTCAACAATATAACTTATACATGCGTCATGAGTTTAGTTGAACAGTCATACCACCAGCACAACTTAAATATAAGCTTGTTTTACTCCAATATTTGTAAACAATTTAAATGTAAGCAAACACTGAATAGCCTTAAAACATGGTGACAATAAAAAATGTTATATCATGGATGGTCATTCCTTGCATCCATAGTTCTGTCTATGAATTTGAGAGTGGTTGCATTTCTCCTGGCCTAAAAAACAAAACACAGGCAGGGTGTCCACTTTGATTTTGTTTCTACTAAGGATTCGATTTATAAGGTGTCTTGTTATAAGGATTCCAGAATACTCTTTATTGTTGCAGCAGTGCCATAATGTGCTGTAATTCCTTTTGTTTTCCCAATCTGGAATACATCACCATCAAATGTCGACCACATTAGCTGCCGAGAAAACTTTCTTTGGTTATTTTCCCCCCAAGCCGAAACAGTGACGGCTCACAAGGACCTTAGAGAGCCATTTTATTTCTCTATTTAGGTGAGGTCAGGGTGTGATGTGGGGTAGGCTTTCTATGTTTTGTTTTTCTATGATTTTGTATTTCTATGTTTTGGCCAGGTATGGTTCTCAATCAGGGACAGCTGTCTATCGTTGTCTCTGATTGGGAACCATACTTACGTAGCCCTTTTACCTCCTTTCTGTGTGGGAAGTTAACTTTGTTTTTGGCACATAGCCCTTAAGCTTCACAATTGTTTTGGATTGTTTATTGTTTTTGTCGGTGTCATTTCTAATAAAAGTAATATGTACGCTCACAACACTGCGCTTTGGTCCAGTTCTTTCGACGGCGGTGATAATATATAATAAATACGGCATTTATTGATGCTGGGGAATTTAATAAAGGAAATCTGAGGATAATGCTCTCAAAATTCTACCAAATACATCTTCTGTGGTATACGTGGAGAGAACACGCTTGGACATTGTTACTCTCCCTTCCGGGACGGCTACAAGGCCCTCCCCCACCCTCCCTTCAGCAAATCAGATCACACCACCATCCTGCTCCTAACCATGGATAGATGGCAGGATTCACACCAAATAAAATGTGCAGACCACTGTATTTTACCACAGAAAGGTGACTGGGAACATGGATAGGTACAAACAGATGAGCTTTGACCTCTGACCTCTGGCCAAGTCTGGCTGGAGGGTTTATGGACATACTCAATCTCCCCCTATCCCAGTCTGTTGTCCTCACTTGCTTCAAGATGTCCACCATTGTTCTAGTACCAAAGATAGCGAAACTAAGTGAACTAAACTACTATCGCCTGGTAGAATTCACTTCTGACATCATGAAATGCTTTGAGAGGCTAGTTAAGGATCATATCACCTGCACCTTACCTGACACCCTAGACTCACAACAATCTGCATACCGCCCCAACAGATCCACAGACGTCGCAATGGCCATTGCACTGCACCCTGCCCTATCCCACCTGGACAAGAGGGATACCTATGTAAGAATGCTGTTCATAGACTACAGCTCAGCCTTCAAAACCATAGTGCCCCAGGTGGTGAAGGTAGGCTGCAACACCTCCGCAATGTTGACCCTCAAAACGGGGGCCCCACAGGGGTGTGTGTTGAGCCCCCGCCTGTATTCCCTGTTCATCCTTGAATACGTGTCTATGCATGTCTCCAACTCAATCATCACAGATGTCTGAAATTTTGAGGGAGTGTGCAATTGGCATGCTGACTGCAGGAATGTCCACCAGAGCTGTTGCCAGAGAATTTAATGTCAATTTCTTATAATAAGCCGCCTCCAGTGTCTTTAAGAGAATTTGTCAGTATGTCCAACCGGTCTCACAACCACAGACCACGTGTTACCTCGCCAGGTCAGGAGAAGTGTGCTTTTCATGGATGAATCTCAGTGAGCGGTTTGCTCATGACAACGTTGTGAACGGAGTGTCCCATGGTGGCGGTGGGGTTATGGTACGGTCAGGCATGAGTTACAGACAACAAACACAACTGCATTTTTCTGACGGCAATTTGAATGTACAGTGATACCGTGACAAGATCCTGAGGCACATTGTTGTGACATTTATCTGCTGCAATCACTTCATGTTTTAGTTTGATAATGCACTGCCCATTGTCGCAAGAATCTGTACACTATTCCTAGAAGCTGAAAATGTCCCAGTTCTTCCATGGCCTCCATACTCACATGTTGTCACTCATTCAGGATGTTTGGGATGATCTGGACCAACGTGCACGACAACGTGTCCCTAGCAACTTCACACAGCCATTGAAGAGGGGTAGGACAACATTCCACAGGCTTCAATCAACAGCCTGATCAACTCCATGCAATGTGTCACGCTGCATGAGGCAAATGGTGGTCACACCAGATACTGACTGGTTTTCCAATCCATGCCCCTACCTTTTTTAAGGTATCTGTGACCAACAGATGCATATCTTTCTTCCCAGTCATGTGAAATCCATAGCTTATGGCCTAATGCATTTATTTCAATTGACGGATTCCTTATATGAACTGTAACTCAGTAAAAACTTTGAAATTGTTGCATATTTTTGTTCAGTGTAAAAGGCGGAGACAGTACAGGTGCATCAAATCTGGTACCGAGAGACTGATAGATTCTGCCTGATGTATGAAAGTCAACAACCATTTGTTTATTTTCCTTTGTGAGTTCATTGTTATGACTTCTAGGAGTAGTGGGGGCGGAGTCAGGCTCAGAGAGCAGAGGGTAAAGGACAACTGTATTTATTCTGGAGAAAAGTAGGTCACGCCAAAACACCAGGCGCATACAATGACCGGCCCAAAAACAGGACACAAACATTCCGGAGAAATACAGAAAATATCACATCCACAAAACGAACAGAGAAATAAGCCCACACAAAAGCCGGCGTGCTTACTGGGTTTAAATAGCCCACAATCACAACCTAAACACAAAACAGGTGCAACTAATCAGACACAACTAAATGAAACAGAAAAGGGGATCGGTGGCAGCTAGTAGGCCGGGTACGACGGCCGCCGAGCGTCACCCGAATAGGAAGAGGCACCATCTTCGGCGGGATTCATGACAGTACCCCCCTGACACGCAGCTCCCGCAGCAGCGCCGACCCCGGCCTCGAGGGCGACCCAGAGGGCGAGGCAAAGGGTGGAGGCAGTGGAAGTCCCTCAAGAGGGAAGTATCTAGAATGCCCCCCCCCCGGTACCCAGCACCTCTCCTCCGGACCGTACCCCTCCCAGTCTTGGTACTGCAGGCCCCTCACCCGGCGTCTCGAGTCTGGAATAGCTCGTACTGTGTACGTTGAGGACCCCTCGATGTCCAGAGGTGGCGGAGGGACCTCTGGCACCTCACCTTCTTGAAGGGGACCAGCTACCACCGGCCTGAGGAGAGACACATGAAACGAGGGGTTAATGCGATAGTAAGAGAAGTTGCAATCTATAATACACCTCATTTATCCTCCTCAGTACTTTAAATGGCCCCACACACTGCGGCCCCAGCTTCCGGTAGGGCAGGTGGTGGGGTAGGTTTCGGGTCGAGAGACAGACCCTGTCCCCTGGTGCGAACACAGGGGCCTCACTGAGGTGGCGGTCAGCGTTCTTCTTCTGCCGACCACTGGCCTGCTTGAGAGAGTCCTGGACTGCCCGCCAGGTCTCCCTAGAGCACTGTAACCACTCCTCCACCGCAGTAGCTTCGGTCTGACTCTGATACCATGGAGCCAGGACCGGCTGGTAGCCCAGCACGCATTGAAATGGCAACATGTTCGTGGAGGAGTGACAGAGTGAGTTCTGGGCCAACTCCGCCCATGGGATGTACCTCGCCCATTCTCCTGGCCGGTCCTGGCAATACGACCTCAGAAACCTACCCACTTCCTGGTTCACTCTCTCCACCTGCCCATTACTCTCGGGGTGACAACCAGAGGTCAGGCTGACCGAGACCCCCAGACGCTCCATAAACGCCCTCCAAACACGGGACGTGAACTGGCGACCTCGATCAGATACGATGTCCTCCGGCACCCCGTAGTGCCAGAAGACGTGGGTAAATAGAGCCTCCACAGTCTGGAGGGCCGTAGGGAGACCAGGCAATGGGAGGAGACGGCAGGACTTAGAGAACCGATCCACAACGACCAGAATGGTAGTGTTCCCCTGAGATGGGGGAATATCAGTAAGAAAGTCCACCGATAGATGAGACCAGGGCCATTGTGGAACCGGGAGGGGCTGTAACTTCCCTCTAGGCAGGTGCCTAGGAGCCTTACTCTGGGCGCATACCAAACAGGAGGAGACATAGAGCCTCACGTCCTTGGCCACCAGTATTTCCCCTAAGACCCCACACTGTCCTCGCAATCCCTGGATGACCTGAAGAAGGTAGTGTGTGAGCCCACCGAATCAATTGATCACGGACACCAAGCGGCACGTACCTGAGACCGGTCAGACACTGTGAAGGCGCAGGTTCCAACCTCAACGCCCGCTCGATGTCCGCGTCCTCCTCCAATACCACCGGAGCCACCAGCCTAGAGGCTGGAAGGATGGGAGTAGGATCAATGGACCGGTCCTCAGTGTCATAGAGACGGGACAGCGCGTCAGCCTTAGTGTTAAGGGAATCTGGTCTATAAGAGATCGTAAATCTAAATCGTGTAAAGAACATGGCCCACCTAGCCTGACGCGGATTCAGTCTCCTCGCCGCCCGGATATACTCCAGATTGCGGTGGTCAGTCCAGATGAGGAAAGGGTGCTTAGCCCCTCCAATGCCAGTGTCTCCACACCTTCAGGGCTTTTACCATAGCTAGCAACACCCGGTCCCCCACATCATAGTTCTGCTCCGCCGGACACCAGCTTTAGAAAAGAAAGCGCAGGGGCGGAGCCTCGGTGGCGTCCCCTATCGCTGTGACAGCACGGCTCCAACCCCGGCCTCGGACGCATCCACCTCCACTATGAATGCTAACAAAGGGTCCGGATGCGCCAACACGGGCGCACAGTAAACAGTGCCTTAAACAGCACCAGCCACCCCTTCAGCAGTGAGGTAGTAGGCACCGCCACTTGGCCAAAACCCCGGATAAACCTCCGGTCGTAATTGGCAAACCCTAAAAACCGCTGCACCTCCTTTTCCATGGTCGGAGTCGGCCAATTACCCACGGCGTTTATCGCAGTCACACCTCATCACCACCCCCGAGGTGGAAATGCGATAACCCAGGAAGGAAATGGCTCGTTTGGAGAACACACATTTCTCAGCCTTGACGTACAGGCCATTCTCCAGCAGTCGCCCAAGGACCTTGCGTACCAGGGAGACATGCGCGACGGGTGTGGTAGAATAGATCAAGATGTCATCAATGTATACCACCACACCTTGCCCGTGCAAGTTCCTGAGAATCTCATCTACAAAGGATTGAAAGACTGCTGGAGCATTCTTAAACCCATACGGCATGACGAGGTACTCATAAGTGGCCTGATGTGGTAATAAACGCTATTTTCCACTCGTCTCCTCCCCGAATATGCACCAGATTATACGCGCTCTTGAGGTCAAGTTTTGTTTTTTAAAAACGCGCTCCGTGAAATGATTCCACCGCCGTAGCAATGAGAGGTAGCGGATAACTAAATCCCACTGTGATCAAATTTAGACCTCGATAATCAATGCACGGACGCAATCCTCCCTCCTTTTTCCTCACAGAAAAGAAACTCGAGGAGACGGGTGACATGGAGGGCCGAATGTACCTCTGTGTCAGAGATTCCGTGACATATGTCTCCATAGCCAACGTCTCCTCCTGTGACAATGGGTACACGTGACTCCTGGGAAGTGCAGCGTTCTCCTGGAGGTTTATCACACAATCCCACCATCGATGGGGTGGTAATTTGGTCGCCTTCTTTTTACAAAAAGCAATAGCCAAATCGGCATATTCTGGGGGAATGTGCACAGTGGAAACCTGGTCTGGACTCTCCACCGACGTGGCACCGATGGAAACTCCTATACACCTACCTGAACACTCCTCTGACCACCCCTGAAGAGCCCCCTGTCTCCAGGAAATGAGGCGATTGTAAATAGCTAGCCAGGGAATCCCCAACACCACTGGAAACCCAGGTGAATCAATAAGGTAGAAACTGATATGCTCCCTATGATCCCCCTGCGTTACTATGTCCAGCGGAATCGTGTCCTCCCTGACCAGCCCTGACCCTAACGGTCGGCTATCTAAGGAGTGCACGGGGAAAGGTGGGTCTATCTGCACCAACGGAATACCCAATTTATGGGCGAGTCCGCAATCCATAAAACTCCCAGCTGCGCCTGAATCGACTAGCGCCTTATGCTGGAGAGAGGGAAAAAACGCAGGCGAAAAAATAAATAAAAACATGTGACCAACAGGGAGCTCTAGGTGAGTTTGGTGCCTACTCACCTGGGGTGGCCGAGAAGTGTTCCGCCTGCCATCTCTACTCCCAGATGGAATCATCCAGCACCCGTCCGAAGTGTGTCTTCTCCGGCCACAGTAGGTGCAGGAGTAGGCTCCTCCTCCGGTCCCCCTAGATGCAGCTCCTCCCAACTCCATCGGAGTTGGAGCGGGAGGGCTGGGAGCTGGAATTGACAAGACCCCCTCTGAACGCCCGCAGGCAGCTAGCAGGTTGTCCAGTCGGATCGACATGTCTATAAATTCATTGAGGGAGAGTGTGGTGTCTCGACAAGCTAGCTCCCTGCGGACGTCCTCCCGGAGGCTGCATCGGTAATGGTCCATCAGGGCCCTGTCATTCCACCCCGCACCAGCAGCCAAGGTCCGGAACTCCAAAGCGAAGTCCTGCGCACTCCTCGTCTCCTGTCTGAGGTGGAACAGTGAACTCCGGGTAGTGGTCCTGAGCCGAGTCTGGGCCGTTCCAGACAGCTTTGGCCCATTCCAGGGCCCTACCCGTCAAACAGGAGACAAGGAGGCTCACACTCTCCTCACCCGAGGGAGTCGGACGCACGGTAGCAAGGTAGAGATCGAGCTGGAGCAAAAAACCCTGGCACCCAGCCGCCGCCCCATCGTACTCCCTCGGGGGTGTGAGACGCAACGCGCTGGAACCAGACGATGACATGGGAGGAGTGGGTTGCGTCGTCTGTGGGGAGGGGTGGATGTCGGGAGACCACTCCTCTCCCATCGCTCCATCCTCTCCATCATCTGGTCCATCACTGAACCGATCCGATGGAGGAAGGCTGTGTGATGATGGACGCGCTCCTCCATTGATTGGAGAGGGGTGGCCGCTGCTCCTGCTGACTCCATAGTGGTGCGGGCTTCTGTTATGACTTCTAGGAGTAGTGGGTGCAGAGTCAGGCGCAGAGAGACTTCTAGGAGTAGTGGGTGCGGAGTCAGGTGCAGAGAGCAGAGGGTAAAGGACAACTGTATTTATTCCGGAGAAAAGTAGGTCACGCCAAAACACCAGGCGCATACAATGACCGGCCCAAAAACAGGACACAAACAGTCCGGAGAAATACAGAAAATATCACATCCACAAAACGAACAGAGAAACAAGCCAGCACAAAATCCGATGGGCTTACTGGGTTTAATTAAATAGCCCACAATCACAATCTAAACACAAAACAGGTGCAACTAATCAGACACAACTAAATGAAACAGAAAAGGGGATCGGTGGCAGGTAGTAGGCCGGTGACGACGACCGCCGAGCACCGCCCGAACAGGAAGAAGCACCATCTTCGGCGGGATTCGTGACATTCATTGCCTTTGTCTATGGTGATGACTGACAAATGGATTTTAGATGCGTGTTACCTCATTTTTATACCCAGTGAATCAGGAAGCCATGAAATGCCAAAATACAGTTACTTAAAATGAGATGAACGGTAGAACAATAGTTACAATATTAACAATGTCAATGCAGATAACATTTTGATAACATTTTTTATGACTATGTTTATAAGAATTTTGACACCTATCTTTTTTAGATGTTTGTATTACTTATGAAAGAAAATATTTTTCTCTGAGCAATTGTATTAGTATAAAAAATGTATTTGCAAAATGTGCATACAGTATTGCTCAGTATTTCTATGATTTATTTTACATTCTTTTTGCTCATCTATATCAAGGGTGCCAATATTTTTGGTTGTGACTGAATAAAGAGCAGGGGGGAAGGATGTCCTCACAGGCAAAGGTCCTACCTTGAGATCTGTGCATGGAATTCACCATTGTCATCAATGCAAGATTTATGAGAGAGATTTGGTCTCATGAAGGATTTGGCGCTCTATGATTACAGTTCACTCATGAAAGGACGCAGAGCCCAATTCAACCAATTACAGATAAAGAAAAACTCAAAATATATCCGTCTTTATTCGCCTTGTAGACCTATGAGACAATCAGCGTATATGCATGTTCTAGTGTGCAGTTTCTACACCTGTTTTTGGAAACAAATCAGTATGTAGCTGTCTAATGAGAATCATGATGTGGGATTCCTCAAGTGGCTGAGAGAAGGTGGTTCAGAAAGGGGATAAATTCAGAGACATCCAATGCCAGTCGGTTCAGAGTGTCATCTACCAGCTGTGTGTGAAACCTGGTGCACAAGGCTGGCCTGGTAAGTATTGAACTTAACAATCCATTAACATAACTTGACCTTGTAACCAACAGTATGTTTTCTAGATGATTCACATTATATATTTTACGTTACAATCAATGCACCAGTTTGACAATGCAGACTGTTTTTATGCAATTCTTTTCACAGATATTCCATCATGTAGCAGTAAATACAAACTGAACTGTATCAGTGACCACATAGTTATTCTGTACTGATAGTGGTACATGGCTGTTATATTCAAGCAAGTGCTGGGAGTTGGTGATGTTGGCCTACATTGAAGAATTGTCTGGCACACTCTCCATTAGATATTCTGCTAATCACTGTAGATCAATATACAATCTTTTGCTTCTTATTTTGGTAAATTATTTTACAGGAACATGGAGCCAAACAACAGAACAACACATACGGTAACAGAATTCCTCATCACAGGATTTGATGGAGTACAACACCCAAAGCTGGTGGGAGCAGCCATTTTGTTGGTCCTCTTTCTCATTCTGATCGGAAGCATCACCAACATTTGTGTCATAGCATTCAACAAGCCTCTGCATACCCCCATGTACTTTTTTATTTGCTCGCTGGCAATGGTAGACATAGTCTACACCAGCGGCATTAGTGTTACAATGCTTAACGTTCTCCTTGGTGAGGAGAGAAGAATCCCCTATGCACCCTGCATGATACAGTGCTTCTTATTTCATTTTGGAAGTTCTATGGAACCCTTCGCTATTGCTCTGATGGCTTATGATCGCCTTATTGCAATTTCATATCCTCTTCGATCTTAACTAATACAAATGTATGTTTACTTATATTAGCCAATTGGGCAGTAGGCTGCATGCTTGCCAGTTTGTTGACTGGCTTGGTGAACAATCTGCCCTTCTGTGGCTCAAATAAACTCCCATACAGCTTTTGTGAATATGCCAACTTAATAAGAGCATCATGCGTGAATCTTTCACATTATTTCAATGCAATTTCTGCTTTGGGGACTGCTGTATTATGGGTTACTTTAGCCTTGATAATAGTCTCATACATGAAGATAGTTTATGTAGTGATACAAATGTCTTCATCCAAAGACAGGAGGAAAACATTTAACACCTGTGTCTCCCACATGATAGTGGTGGCTTGCTTCTTTATCCCCAAGGTGTTGATAATATTGGTCACCAGGGTTGGTTTGGTTCTCACGCTCTCATAGAAATGGCCTAGTCATTGGCTCTACTCTGGGCCCCTCTCTTGTGAACCCACTTGTGTATTGTCTCAAAACCAAGGAGATTCGAGGGCGCCTGAAATATATTTTCAAGAGATCTGACATTTCTCCAAATATGTAATGGTTAGGGTTACCAAAGCCATTTCTTGTTTCTTGCTTGTTCCAATAAAAAGTGGTTGAGTCAAAATTGTTCCCATGTTATTTCATCATCAATGTAACCATGTTGAATCAATGTTGAGTTTTGATTGAATTTGTTAAAACTCATCAGTGGCTTGTATCTCAATTTAACTAGTCAGGTTTCAACTGTGAATCAACAAGAGTGTCAAGGTTTGCTTGATTTAGATCACAGGTGTCAAACTCATTCCATGGAAGGCAATGTGTCTGCAGCTTTTCACTCCTGTCTTTTACTGATCACGGGAGGTCACTGGTTAGTTAGGAACTCCCCTCACTTAATACTCTAGGACTTAATTGGTCACTGGTTAGTTAGGAACTCCCCTCACCTGATACTCTAGGTCTTAATTGGTCACTGGTTAGTTAGGAACTCCCCTCACCTGATACTCTAGGTCTTAATTGGTCACTGGTTAGTAAGGAACTCCCCTCACTTGATACTCTAGGTCTTAATTGGTCACTGGTTAGTTAGGAACTCCTCTCACCTGATACTCTAGGTCTTAATTGGTCACTGGTTAGTTAGGAACTCCCCTCACCTGATACTCTAGGTCTTAATTGGTCACTGGTTAGTTAGGAACTCCCCTCACCTGATACTCTAGGTCTTAATTGGTCACTGGTCAGTTAGGAACTCCAATCACCTGATACTCTAGGTCTTAATTGCACACAAATTGTAAGGAAATAACGAAAATCAGTTGACGCTGAGGCCTCCAAGGAATGATTTGACACGCCTGATTTAGATTAGTTTGATGTCTGTTGACAACTCATTTAAATGTCAGTCAAAATGAATTTGATTTGACATTTTAGCCCATTCTAACCATATTTAATATTATCTACTATTAAATGCAATTTTTGAAATGTCAAGTGTTAGCGTAGAGCATATGTAGTAATGGATCACAATTAGATTATTGCAGTATAATCTTAAAAATATGATCTGATCTAGACCCTTGACTACATTATTGTTGCAGTTCTTAAGATTGCTAGCACCAAAGGCCGCCTCAAAACCCTTTCTATCTGCAGTGGCCAGCTGATCATCATTGCCCAGTAATACGAACGGCCCAGTACATCACTGGGGCCAAGCTTCCTGCCATACAGGACCTCTATACCAGGCGGTGTCAGAAGAAGGCCCTAAAAATTGACAAAAACTCCAGCCACCCCAGTCATAGAATGTTCCCTCTCTCTGCTACCGCATGAAAGGCAGTACCGGAGCGCCAAGTCTAGGTGCAAGAGGCTTCTAAACAGCTTCTACCCCCAAGCCATAAGACTCCTGATCATCAAATCAAATGGCTACCCAGACTATTTGCAGTGCCCCTCCCTCTCACCCCTCTTTACACCACTGCAACTCTTTGTTGTCATCTATGCATAGTCACTTGAATAACTATTCCGACATTTACATACTACCTCAACTAACCGTTGTCCCCACACATTGACTCTGCATCGGTACACCCTGTATACAGTCTCTCTATTGTTATTTTACTGCTGCTCTTTAATTACTTGTTACTTTTATCTCTTATTCTTATCTGTATTTATTTGAAACTGCATTGTTGGTTAGGGGCTCGAAATGAATCATTTCACTGTAAGGTCTACACCTGTTGTATTCTGCACATGTGACTAATACAATTTGATCATGTAGAACAGAAAAGAATCAGGCGTCTGTCACGCTCGTCGTTGCATGAAGAAGGAGTGGACCAAAGAGCAGCGGTGTACGTGTTCATGATTATTTATTAAAACTGAACAGAAAATAACGACCCACAAAACACAGGTGGGAAAAGGCTACCTATTTATGGTTCCCAATCAGAGACAACGACAGACAGCTGTCCCTGATTGAGAACCATACCCGGCCAAAAAAAAGAAATACAAAACATAGAAAATAAACATAGAATGCCCACCCAAATCACACCCTGACCTTTGAGACATAAAAAGGATCTCTACGGTCAGGGTGTGACAGTACTCCCCACCAAAGGTGCGGACTCCGGCCGCAAAGCCTGAATCTACAGGGGAGGGTCTGGTTGGGCATCTATCCATGGTGGCGGCATTGTTGGGGGACATAGACCCCGCTCCACCTCTGGCTTGGCCCACTTTAGTGGCGCTTCTAGTGCGAGGACCTTCGCCGCTGACCCCGGACTGGGGACCCTCGTTGCGGGTCCTGGACTGGGGACGCTCGTTGCGGGCCCTGGACTGGGGACGCTCGTTGCTGGAGGCTCCGGACTGGAGACCGTCGCTGCTGGAGGCTCCGGACTGGAGTCTGTCGTTGCTGGAGGCTCCGGACTGGAGAACGTCGCTGGAGGCTCCAGACTGGAGAACGTCGCTGGAGGCTCTGGACTGGAGAACGTCGCTGGAGGCTCCGGACTGGAGGCCCTCATTGGAGGCTTTGTGCCATGTCTCACCACTGTAGGCTTCTTGCCATGGATCTTCACTGGAGGCTTCTTGCCATGGATCATCACTGGAGGCTTCGTGCCATGGATCATCACTGGAGGCTTCTTGCCATGGATCATCACTGGAGGCTTCTTGCCATGGATCATCACTGGAGGCTTCGTGCCATGGGTCATCACTGGAGGCTTCTCAGCGCAGGCACAGGACTCACCAGGCTGGAGAGACATTCAGGAGGCCCCGTCCTAGGCAGAGGCACCGGATACACTGGGCCGTGGAGGTGCACTGGAGGTCTCGAGCGAGGAGCCTGCACAACCCGTCCTGGCTGGATTTTTACCCTGCAGATGCGGGACGCAGACACAGGACGCACTGGGCTGTACAGACGCACCGGAGACACAGTTCGCAGAGCTGGCGCAGGATATCCCGGGCCGTAGAGGCGTACTGGCGACCAGATGCGCTGAGCCGGCATCCTCCAACCTGGCTGGATGCCCACTCTAGCCCGGCCGATTCGGGGAGCTGGAAGGTAACGCACCTGGCTATGCACGCGCACTGGAGACACCGTGCGCTCCACCGCATAACATGGTGCATGACCAGTACGATGCTCCCTCCGGTAAGCACGGGGAGCTGGCTCAGGTCTCCAACCTCAATCTCCCCATGTGCCACCCCCCAAAAAATTTGGGAATGGCCTCCCGGTCTTTAGTGCCAGCCTTGTCCCCGTGTAATCCTTGGCCCTTTTACCAGCTGCCTCTGCCTTCCTTTCTGCTTCGACCTGCTCCCATGGCAGGCGATCTTTTCCGTCCAGGATATCCTCCCATGTCCAGTCCTCCTTACCACGCTGCTTGGTCCTTTGGTGGTGGGTAGTTCTGTCACGCTTTTCGTTGCATGAAGCAGGAGTGGACCAAAGCGCAGCGGTGTACGTGTTCATGATAATTTATTAAAACTGAACACTACAACAAAATAACAAGTGGAACAAAACGAAACAGTTCTGCCTGGTGCAAACACAAAACAGAAAATAACTACCCACAAAACACAGGTGGGAAAAGGCTATGGTTCCGAATCAGAGACAACGATAGACAGCTGTCTCTGATTGAGAACCATACCTGGCCAAAACAAAGAAATACAAAACATAGAAAAATTAACATAGAATGCCCACCCAAATCACACCCTGACCAAACCAAAATAGAGACTTAAAAAGCTCTAAGGTCAGGGCGTGACAGCGCCAGACCTCGTAGGGTCGGATTTGAATAGCCCTGATATATAGCCATTGTTTCTTCAAGGATATAACTTATAGATGCGTCATGAGTTTAGTTGAACAGTCACACCACCAGCACAACTTATATTTAAGCTTGTTTTACTCCAATATTTGTAAACAATTTAAATGTAAGCAAACACTGAATAGCTTTAAAACATGGTGACAATAAAAAATGTTATATCATGGATGGTCATTCCTTGCATCCATAGTTCTGTCTATGAATTTGAGAGTGGTTGCATTTCTCCTGGCCTAAAAAACTAAACTAAGGATTCTATTTATATGGTGTTGTCACTGTTTGAGGAAGAGGACCAAGGTGCAGCACGGTAAGCGTACATTATCTTTATAATGATCAAAATGATGCCGACAAAACAATAAACAATACAAAAACAAACTGTGAAGCTCAAAGGCAAAGTGCCATAAAGAAAGTAAACTTCCCACCATGACAGGTGGGAAAAAAGGCACCTAGGTATGGTTCCCAATCAGAGACAAAGATAGACAGGTGTCCCTGATTGAGAACCATACCCGGCCAAAACATAGAGATAGAAAATCATAGAAACACAACACATAGAAATGCCCACCCCAACTCACGCCCTGACCAAACAAAAATAGAGACATAAAAAGAATCTCCAAGGTCAGGGCGTGACAGGTGTCTTGTTATAAGGATTCCAGAATACTCTTTAATGTTGCAGCAGTGCCATAATGTGCCTTAATTACTTTTGTTTTCCCAATCTGGAATACATCACCATCAAATGTCGACCACATTAGCTGCAGAGAAAACTTTCTTTGGTTATTTTCCCCCCAAGCCGAACCAGCGACGGCTCACAAGGAACTACACTGGGCTTTGTGCAAACTGGAAATGGCATATCCTAATACGGCGTTTATTGTTGCTGGGGACTTTAATAAAGGAAATCTGAGGATAATGCTCTCAAAATTCTACCAAACATATCTCCTGTGCTATACGTGGAGAGAACCTGCTTGACCTTTGTTACTCTCCCTTCCGGGTCGGCTACAAGGCCTTGCCCCACCCTCCCTTCGGGCAAATCAGATCACACCACCATCCTGCTCCTACCCATGGAAAGATGGCAGGATTCACACAAAAAAAAATGAAAACCACTCTATTTTACCACGGTAAGGTGACTGGGAACATGGACGGGTAGAGACAGGTTAGCTTTGACCTCTGACCTCTGGCAAAGTCTGGCTGGAGGGTTTATGAACATACTCAATCTCCCCCTATCCCAGTCTGTTGTCCACACTTGCTTCAAGATGCCACCATTGTTCCTGTACCAAAGATAGCGAAGGTAAGTGATCTTAACTACTATCGCCTGGTAGCATTCACTTCTGACATCATGAAGTGCTTTGAGAGGCTAGTTAAGGATCATATCACCTCCACCTTACCCGACACCCTAGACTCACAACAATTTGCATACCGCCCCAACAGATCCACAGACGTCGCAATGGCCATTTCACTGCACCCTGCCCTATCCCACCTGGACAGGAGGAATACCTATGTAAGAATGCTGTTCATAGACTACAGCTCAGCCTTCAAAACCATAGTGCCCCAGGTGGTGAAGGTAGGCTGCAACACCTCCGCAATGTTGACCCTCAAAACGGGGGCCCCACAGAGGTGTGTGTTGAGCCCCCGCCTGTACTCCCTGTTCATCCTTGAATGCTTGTCCACGCATGTCTCCAACTCAATCATCAAGTTTGCTGAAAACAAAACAGTGGTAGGCCTGATACCAACATTGCCGAGACAGCCTATAGGGAGGAGGTGAGGGCCCTGGCGGAAGAGTGACAGGAACATTACCTCTCGCTCAATGTCAACAAAACTAAAGAGGTGATCGTGGAATACAGGAGACAGCAGAGAGAGAATGCCCCCATCCACATTGATGTGCTGCAGCTTAAAGTTATTTGGCATGCATGCCACTGAGGACCTGATATGGTCCCTTCAAACAGACATAATGGAGAAAAAGGCACAACAGTGCCTCATCAACCTCAGGAGGCTGAAGAAATGTGGGTTGACCGCTAAGAACATCACAAACTTCTATAGATGCACCATCGAGAGCATTCTGTTGGGCTGTATCAAGGCCTAGTACTGCAACTGCACAACCCGCAATCACAGGTGTGGTCAGCCCAAAGCATCATCAGGGGCACACTAACTGCCCTCCTGGACACCTAAAGCACCCAGTCTCACAGGAAGGCCAAGAAGATCATCAAGGACCCTAGCCACCCAATCACGGCTTGTTCACTCCTCTACCTTCTGCACTGAACAAAAATATAAACGCAATATGTAAAATGTTGGTCCCATGTTTAATGAGTTGAAATTAAACTTACCAGAAATGTTTCACACGCAAAAAACACTTGTTTCTCGCCAATGTTGTGTACTAATTGGTATACATCCCTGTTAGTGAGCATTTCTCTTTTACCAAGATAATCCATCCACCTGTCATGTGTGGCATATCAAGAAGCTGATTAAACAGCATGATCATTACACAGGTGCACCTTGTCCTGGGGATGATAAAAGTCCCCTCTAAAATGTGCAGTTTTGTCATGCAATTCAATGCCACAGATGTCTAAAGTTTTGAGGGAGTGTGCAATTACTGCAGGAATGTCCACCAGAGCTGTTGCCAGAGAATTTAATGTAAATTTCTCTATTATAATCCGCTTCCACTGTTGTTTTAGAGAATTTGTCAGTACCTCCAACCGGCCTCACAACCACAGACCTCCAGGTCCAGCTTCTTCACCTGCAGGATCGTCTGAGACCAGCCTCCTGGACAGCTGAAGAAACTGTAGATATGCACAACCAAAGAATTTCTGCACAAACTGTCAGAAACCATCTCAGGAAAGCTCATCTGCATGCTCGTAGTCCTCACCAGGGTCTTGACCTGACTGCAGTTCGGCATCGTAACCAACTTCAGTGGGCAAATGCTCACTTTCAATGGTCACCGGCATGCTGCAGAAGTGTGCTTTTCATGGATGATTCTCACTTTCATCTGTACAACTGGCAGATGGCAGACAGCGCGTGTGGAGTCATGTGAGTGAGCAGTTTGCTAATGACAACGTTGTGAACGGAGTGCCCCATGTTGGCGGTGGGGTTATGGTATGGGCAGGCATAAGCTACAGACACAGACACAATTTCATTTTATTGACGGCAATTTGAATGCACAGCGATACCGTGACGGGATCTTGAGGCATATTGTTGTGCAATTCATCCGCCGCCATCACTTCATGTTTCAGTTTGATAATGCACTGCCCCATGTCGCGAGGATCTGCAGACCAGCCACCTGGACAGCTGAAGAAACTGTGTGTATGTACAATCAAATAATTTCTGCACAAACTGTCAGTTCCTTCCAATTCCTGGAAGCTGAAAATATCCCAGTTCCTCCATGTCCTCCATACTCACATGTTGTCACTCATTGGGCATGTTTGGGATGATCTGGACCAACATGCACGACAGCGTGTCCCTAGCAACTTCACACAGCCATTGAAGGGGAGTAGGACAACATTCCACAGGCTTCAATCAACAGCCTGATCAACTCCATGCGATGTGTCGCGCAGCATTAGGCAAATGGTGGTCACACCAGATACTGACTGGTTTTCCAATCCACGCCCCTATTTTCTTCACTGTATCTGTGACAGAGGCATATCTTTCTTCCCAGTCATGTGAAATCCATAGATTAGGGCCTAATGCATTTATTTCAATTGACGGATTTCCTTGTATGAACTGCAACTCAATAAAAACTTTGAAATTGTTACATATTATTAACATTTTTGTTAGATTATTTTAATAAGAATTCTGACACCTATCTTTTAGATTTTTTGTATTACTTATGAAAAAAAATATTTTGCTCTGAGCAATTGTATTAGTATAAAAATTGTAATTACAAAATGTGCATACAGTATAGCTCAGTATTTCTATGATTTATTTTATAGTCTTTTTTGCTCATCTATATCAAGGGTGCCGATAATTTGGGTTGTGAGTGTAAAAAATGCAGAGGGGGAAGGATGTCCTCACAGGACAAGGTCCTATAATGAGATCTGTGCATGGAATTCACCATTGTCATCAATGCATGTTTTATGAGAGAGATTGGGTTGTCTCATGAGGGATTTGGCGCTCTATGATTACAGTTCACTCATGAAAGGACTCAGGGCCCAATTCAACCAATTACAGTTAAAGGACAACTCAAAACATGTCCGTCTTTATGTGTCTTATGGACCTTTGAGCTAATCAGCTTGTACGCATGTTCAAGTGTGCAGATTCTACACCTGTTTTTGGATACAAATTGGTATGTAGCTGTCTAATCAAATCAAAGTTTATTTGTCACATGCGCCGAATACAACAGGCGTAGAGCTTACAGTGAAATGCTTACTTACAGGCTCTAACCAATAGTGCGAAAAAAAGGTATGTATGTGTGTGTTTGTGTGTGTGTCTAATGAGAATCATGACGTGGGATTCCTCAAGTGGCTGAGAGAAGGTGGTTCAGAAAGGGGATAAATTCAGAGACATACAATGCCAGTCGGTTCAGAGTGTCATCTACCAGCCGTGTGGGAAACCTGGCGCACAAGGCTGGCCTGGTAAGTATTGAACTTAACAATCCATTAACATAACTGGACCTTGTAACCAACAGTATGTTTTCTAGATGATTCACATTATATATTTTCTGTTACAATCAATTAACCGGTTTGACAATGCAGACTGTTTTTATGCAATTATTTTCACAGATATTCCATCATGTTGCAGTAAATACAAACTGAACTGTATCAGTGACCACAGAGTTATTCTGTACTGATAGTGGTACATGGCTGTTATATTCAAGCACGTGCTGGGAGTTGGTGATGTTGCCCTACATTGAAGAATTGTCTGGCACACTCTCCATTAGATATTCTGCTAATCACTGTAGATCAATTTACAATCTTTTGCTTCTTATTTTGGTAAATTATTTTACAGGAACATGGAGCCAAACAACAGAACAACACATACGGTAACAGAATTCCTCATCACAGGATTGGATGAAGTACAACACCCAAAGCTGGTGGGAGCAGCCATTTTGTTGGTCCTCTTTCTCATTCTGATCGGAAGCATCACTAACATTTGTGTCATAGCATTCAACAAACCTCTGCATACCCCCATGTACTTTTTTATTTGCTCGCTGGCAATGGTAGACATAGTCTTCTCCAGCGGCACTAGTGTTACAATGCTTAACGTTCTCCTTGGTGAGGAGAGAAGAATCCCCTATGCACCCTGCATGATACAGTGCTTCTTATTTCATTTTGGAAGTTCTATGGAACCCTTCGCTATTGCTCTGATGGCTTATGATCGCCTTATTGCAATTTCATATCCTCTTCGATATCACACTATCTTAACTAATACAAATGTATGTTTACTTATATTAGCCAATTGGGCAGTAGGCTGCATGCTTGCCAGTTTGTTGACTGGCTTGGTGAACAATCTGCCCTTCTGTGGCTCAAATAAACTCCCATACAGCTTTTGTGAATATGCAGCATTAGTAAGAGCAGCTTGTGTGAATCCTACATATTATTTCAATGCAATTTCTGCTTTGGCGACTGCCATATTATGGGTTAATTTAGCCTTGATAATCGTCTCATACATGAAGATAGTTTATGCAGTGATACAAATGTCTTCATCCAAAGACAGGAGGAAAACATTTAACACCTGTGTCTCCCACATGATAGTGGTGGCTTGCTTCTTTATCCCCAAGGTGTTGTTAATATTGGTCACCAGGGTTGGTTTGGTTCTCACGCTCTCTCATAGAAATGGCCTAGTCATTGGCTCTTCTCTGGGCCCCTCTCTTGTGAACCCACTTGTGTATTGTCTCAAAACCAAGGAGATTCGAGGGCGCCTGAAATATATTTTCAAGAGATCTGACATTTCTCCAAATATGTAATGGTTAGGGTTACCAAAGCCATTTCTTGTTTGTTCCAATAAAAAGTGGTTGAGTCAAAATTGTTCCCATGTTAATTCATCATCAATGTAACCATGTTGAATCAATGTTGAGTTTTGATTGAATTTGTTAAAACTCATCAGTGGCTTGTATCTCAATTTAACTAGTCAGGTTTCAACTGTGAATCAACAAGAGTGTCAAGTTTGCTTGATTTAGATCACAGGTGTCAAACTCATTCCATGGAAGGCAATGTGTCTGCAGCTTTTCACTCCTGTCTTTTACTGATCACGGGAGGTCACTGGTTAGTTAGGAACTCCCCTCACTTAATACTCTAGGACTTAATTGGTCACTGGTTAGTTAGGAACTCCCCTCACCTGATACTCTAGGTCTTAATTGGTCACTGGTTAGTTAGGAACTCCCCTCACCTGATACTCTAGGTCTTAATTGGTCACTGGTTAGTAAGGAACTCCCCTCACTTGATACTCTAGGTCTTAATTGGTCACTGGTTAGTTAGGAACTCCTCTCACCTGATACTCTAGGTCTTAATTGGTCACTGGTTAGTTAGGAACTCCCTCACCTGATACTCTAGGTCTTAATTGGTCACTGGTTAGTTAGGAACTCCCTCACCTGATACTCTAGGTCTTAATTGGTCACTGGTCAGTTAGGAACTCCAATCACCTGATACTCTAGGTCTTAATTGTCACAAATTGTAAGGAAATAACGAAAATCAGTTGACGCTGAGGCCTCCAAGGAATGATTTGACACGCCTGATTTAGATTAGTTTGATGTCTGTTGACAACTCATTTAAATGTCAGTCAAAATTAATTTGATTTGACATTTTAGCCCATTCTAACCATATTTAATATTATCTACTATTAAATGCAAGTTTTGAAATGTCAAGTGTTAGCGTAGAGCATATGTAGTAATGGATCACAATTAGATTATTGCAGTATAATCTTAAAAATATGATCTGATCTAGACCCTTGACTACATTATTGTTGCAGTTCTTAAGATTGCTAGCACCAAAGGCCGCCTCAAAACCCTTTCTATCTGCAGTGGCCAGCTGATCATCATTGCCCTCTATATTCTACCTAGAATTTGTATTCATCTGTCCAGTAATACCGGCATTAGATTCAGCACTGATTTACATTTTGTTATTATCATGTTGTATAGCCTGCTCCCTCCTATGATCAATCTACTGATATACTGTTTCAAGACAAAAGATATAAAACAGAGCTTGATGAAAAGATTCAAAAGATGAACTGGTCCACAGAAAGAGAGTCTCTGCTGTATCTTAATGATTTAGCTATGTAACTACAAAAAGTTTCATACAATACATTATGTTGTACAGATGCTTAATGAGTTAATATTGTTGCCGCAAAACCTGAATCTATAGGGGAGGGTCTGGGTGGGCATCTATCCGTGGTGGCGGCATTGTTGCGGGACATAGACCCCGCTCCACCTCTGGCTTGGCCCACTTTGGTGGCGCCTCTAGTGCGAGGACATTCGCCGCTGACCCGGACTGGGGACCCTTTTGCGGGTCCTGGACTGGGGACGCCGTTGAAAGTGGCCCTGGACTGGGGACGCTCGTTTTATGGCCCCGGACTGGCACCCTCGTAGCGGGCCCCGGACTGGTGACCCTCGTTGCTGGAGGCTCCGAACTGGTCACTCTCGTTGCTGGATGCTACGGACTGGTCACCATCGTTGCTGGAGGCTCCGGACTGGAGACCGTCGCTGCTGGAGGCTCCGGACTGGAGACTGTCATTGCTGGAGGCTTTGACTGGAGAAATCGCTGGAGGCTCCGGACTGGAGAACGTCGCTGGAGGCTCCGGACTGGAGACTGTCATTGCTGGAGGCTTTGGACTGGAGAACGTCGCTGGAGGCTTTGTGCCATGTCTCACCACTGCAGGCTTCTTGCCATGGATCATCACTGGAGGCTTCTTGCCATGGATCATCACTGGAGGCTTCGTGCCATGGATCATCACTGGAGGCTTCTTGCCATGGATCATCACTGGAGGCTTCTTGCCATGGATCATCACTGGAGGCTTCGTGCCATGGGTCATCACTGGAGGCTTCTCAGCGCAGGCACAGGACTCACCAGGCTGGAGAGACATTCAGGAGGCCCCGCCCTAGGCAGAGGCACCGGATACACTGGGCCGTGGAGGAGCACTGGAGGTCTCGAGCGAGGAGCCTGCACAACCCGTCCTGGCTGGATTTTCACCCTGCAGATGCGGGACGCGGGCACAGGACGCACTGGGCTGTACAGACGCACCGGAGACACAGTTCGCAGAGCTGGCGCAGGATATCCCGGGCCGTAGAGGCGTACTGGCGACCAGATGCGCTGAGCCGGCATCCTCCGACCTGGCTGGATGCCCACTCTAGCCCGGCCGATTCGGGAAGCTGGAAGGTAACGCACCTGGCTGTGCACGCGCACGGGAGGCACCGTGCGCTCCACCGCATAACATGGTGCATGACCAGTACGATGCTCCCTCCGGTAAGCACGGGGAGTTGGCTCAGGTCTCCAACCTCAATCTCCCCATGTGCCACCCCCCAAAAAATTTGGGAATGGCCTCCCGGTCTTTAGTGCCAGCCTTGTCCCCGTGTAATCCTTGGCCCTTTTACCAGCTGCCTCTGCCTTCCTTGCTGCTTCGACCTGCTCCCATGGCAGGCGATCTTTCCGTCCAGGATATCCTCCCCTGTCCAGTCCTCCTTACCACGCTGCTTGGTCCTTTGGTGGTGGGTAGTTCTGTCACGCTTTTCGTTGCATGAAGCAGGAGTGGACCAAAGCGCAGCGGTGTACGTGTTCATGATAATTTATTAAAACTGAACACTACAACAAAATAACAAGTGTAACAAAACGAAACAGTTCTACCTGGTGCAAACACAAAACAGAAAATAACTACCCACAAAACACAGGTGGGAAAAGGCTACCTAAGTATGGTTCCGAATCAGAGACAACGATAGACAGCTGTCTCTGATTGAGAACCATATCTGGCCAAAACAAAGAAATACAAAACATAGAAAATTAACATAGAATGCCCACCCAAATCACACCCTGACCAAACCAAAATAGAGACTTAAAAAGCTCTAAGGTCAGGGCGTGACAGCGCCAGACCTCGTAGGGTCGGATTTGAATAACCCTGATATATAGCCATTGTTTCTTCAAAGATATAACTTATAGATGCGTCATGAGTTTAGTTGAACAGTCATACCACCAGCACAACTTAAATTTAAGCTTGTTTTACTCCAATATTTGTAAACAATTTAAATGTAAGCAAACACTGAATAGCTTTAAAACATGGTGACAATAAAAAATGTTATATCATGGATGGTCATTCATTGCATCCATAGTTCTGTCTATGAATTTGAGAGTGGTTGCATTTCTCCTGGCCTAAAAAACTAAACTAAGGATTCTATTTATATGGTGTTGTCACTGTTTGAGGAAGAGGACCAAGCTGCAGCACGGTAAGCGTACTTTATCTTTATAATGATCAAAATGATGCCGACAAAACAATAAACAATACAAAAACAAACCGTGAAGCTCAAAGGCAAAGTGCCATAAAGAAAGTAAACTTCCCACCATGACAGGTGGGAAAAAGGCACCTAGGTATGGTTCCCAATCAGAGACAAAGATAGACAGGTGTCCCTGATTGAGAACCATACCCGGCCAAAACATAGAGATAGAAAATCATAGAAACACAACACATAGAAATGCCCACCCCAACTCACGCCCTGACCAAACAAAAATAGAGACATAAAAAGAATCTCCAAGGTCAGGGCGTGACAGGTGTCTTGTTATAAGGATTCCAGAATACTCTTTAATGTTGCAGCAGTGCCATAATGTGCCTTAATTACTTTTGTTTTCCCAATCTGGAATACATCACCATCAAATGTCGACCACATTAGCTGCAGAGAAAACTTTCTTTGGTTATTTTCCCCCCAAGCCGAACCAGCGACGGCTCACAAGGAACTACACTGGGCATTGTGCAAACTGGAAATGGCATATCCTAATACGGCGTTTATTGTTGCTGGGGACTTTAATAAAGGAAATCTGAGGATAATGCTCTCAAAATTCTACCAAACATATCTCCTGTGCAATACGTGGAGAGAACCTGCTTGACCTTTGTTACTCTCCCTTCCGGGTCGGCTACAAGGCCTTGCCCCACCCTCCCTTCGGGCAAATCAGATCACACCACCATCCTGCTCCTACCCATGGAAAGATGGCAGGATTCACACAAAAAAAATGAAAACCACTCTATTTTACCACGGTAAGGTGACTGGGAACATGGACGGGTAGAGACAGGTTAGCTTTGACCTCTGACCTCTGGCAAAGTCTGGCTGGAGGGTTTATGAACATACTCAATCTCCCCCTATCCCAGTCTGTTGTCCACACTTGCTTCAAGATGCCACCATTGTTCCTGTACCAAAGATAGCGAAGGTAAGTGATCTAAACTACTATCGCCTGGTAGCATTCACTTCTGACATCATGAAGTGCTTTGAGAGGCTAGTTAAGGATCATATCACCTCCACCTTACCCGACACCCTAGACTCACAACAATTTGCATACCGCCCCAACAGATCCACAGACGTCGCAATGGCCATTTCACTGCACCCTGCCCTATCCCACCTGGACAGGAGGAATACCTATGTAAGAATGCTGTTCATAGACTACAGCTCAGCCTTCAAAACCATAGTGCCCCAGGTGGTGAAGGTAGGCTGCAACACCTCCGCAATGTTGACCCTCAAAACGGGGGCCCCACAGGGGTGTGTGTTGAGCCCCGCCTGTACTCCCTGTTCATCCTTGAATGCTTGTCCACGCATGTCTCCAACTCAATCATCAAGTTTGCTGAAAACAAAACAGTGGTAGGCCTGATACCAACATTGCCGAGACAGCCTATAGGGAGGAGGTGAGGGCCCTGGCGGAAGAGTGACAGGAACATTACCTCTCGCTCAATGTCAACAAAACTAAAGAGGTGATCGTGGAATACAGGAGACAGCAGAGAGAGAATGCCCCCATCCACATTGATGTGCTGCAGCTTAAAGTTATTTGGCATGCATGCCACTGAGGACCTGATATGGTCCCTTCAAACAGACATAATGGAGAAAAAGGCACAACAGTGCCTCATCAACCTCAGGAGGCTGAAGAAATGTGGGTTGACCGCTAAGAACATCACAAACTTCTATAGATGCACCATCGAGAGCATTCTGTTGGGCTGTATCAAGGCCTAGTACTGCAACTGCACAACCCGCAATCACAGGTGTGGTCAGCCCAAAGCATCATCAGGGGCACACTAACTGCCCTCCTGGACACCTAAAGCACCCAGTCTCACAGGAAGGCCAAGAAGATCATCAAGGACCCTAGCCACCCAATCCACGGCTTGTTCACTCCTCTACCTTCTGCACTGAACAAAAATATAAACGCAATATGTAAAATGTTGGTCCCATGTTTAATGAGTTGAAATTAAACTTACCAGAAATGTTTCACACGCAAAAAACACTTGTTTCTCGCCAATGTTGTGTACTAATTGGTATACATCCCTGTTAGTGAGCATTTCTCTTTTACCAAGATAATCCATCCACCTGTCATGTGTGGCATATCAAGAAGCTGATTAAACAGCATGATCATTACACAGGTGCACCTTGTCCTGGGGATGATAAAAGTCCCCTCTAAAATGTGCAGTTTTGTCATGCAATTCAATGCCACAGATGTCTAAAGTTTTGAGGGAGTGTGCAATTACTGCAGGAATGTCCACCAGAGCTGTTGCCAGAGAATTTAATGTAAATTTCTCTATTATAATCCACTTCCACTGTTGTTTTAGAGAATTTGTCAGTACCTCCAACCGGCCTCACAACCACAGACCTCCGGGTCCAGCTTCTTCACCTGCAGGATCGTCTGAGACCAGCCTCCTGGACAGCTGAAGAAACTGTAGATATGCACAACCAAAGAATTTCTGCACAAACTGTCAGAAACCATCTCAGGAAAGCTCATCTGCATGCTCGTAGTCCTCACCAGGGTCTTGACCTGACTGCAGTTCGGCATCGTAACCAACTTCAGTGGGCAAATGCTCACTTTCAATGGTCACCGGCATGCTGCAGAAGTGTGCTTTTCATGGATGATTCTCACTTTCATCTGTACAACTGGCAGATGGCAGACAGCGCGTGTGGAGTCATGTGAGTGAGCAGTTTGCTAATGACAACGTTGTGAACGGAGTGCCCCATGTTGGCGGTGGGGTTATGGTATGGGCAGGCATAAGCTACAGACACAAACACAATTTCATTTAATTGACGGCAATTTGAATGCACAGCGATACCATGACGGGATCTTGAGGCACATTGTTGTGCAATTCATCCGCCGCCATCACTTCATGTTTCAGTTTGATAATGCACTGCCCCATGTCGCGAGGATCTGCAGACCAGCCACCTGGACAGCTGAAGAAACTGTGTGTATGTACAATCAAATAATTTCTGCACAAACTGTCAGTTCCTTCCAATTCCTGGAAGCTGAAAATATCCCAGTTCCTCCATGTCCTCCATACTCACATGTTGTCACTCATTGGGCATGTTTGGGATGATCTGGACCAACATGCACGACAGCGTGTCCCTAGCAACTTCACACAGCCATTGAAGGGGAGTAGGACAACATTCCACAGGCTTCAATCAACAGCCTGATCAACTCCATGCGATGTGTCGCGCAGCATTAGGCAAATGGTGGTCACACCAGATACTGACTGGTTTTCCAATCCACGCCCCTATTTTCTTCACTGTATCTGTGACAGAGGCATATCTTTCTTCCCAGTCATGTGAAATCCATAGATTAGGGCCTAATGCATTTATTTCAATTGACGGATTTCCTTGTATGAACTGCAACTCAATAAAAACTTTGAAATTGTTGCATATATTAACATTTTTGTTAGATTATTTTAATAAGAAGTTCTGCACAAATCTGGGAGATTTTTTGTATTACTTATGAAAAAAATATTTTGCTCTGAGCAATTGTATTAGTATAAAAATTGTAATTTACAAAATGTGCATACAGTATAGCTCAGTATTTCTATGATTTATTTTATAGTCTTTTTGCTCATCTATGTATATCAAGGGTGCCGATAATTTGGGTTGTGAGTGTAAAAATGCAGAGGGGGAAGGATGTCCTCACAGGACAAGGTCCTATAATGAGATCTGTGCATGGAATTCACCATTGTCATCAATGCAAGTTTTATGAGAGAGATTTTGTCTCATGAAGGATTTGGCGCTCTATGATTACAGTTCACTCATGAAAGGACTCAGGGCCCAATTCAACCAATTACAGTTAAAGGACAACTCAAAACATGTCCGTCTTTATGTGTCTTATGGACCTTTGAGCTAATCAGCTTGTACGCATGTTCAAGTGACAGATTCTACACCTGTTTTTGGATACAAATTGGTATAGCTGTCTAATCAAATCAAAGTTTATTTGTCACATGCCGAATACAACAGTTTCAGTGAAATGCTTACTTACAGGCTTTTGCGAAAAAAATCATGTATGTGTGTGTTTGTAGTGTGTCTAATGAGAATCATGACGTGGGATTCCTCAAGTGGCTGAGAGAAGGTGGTTCAGAAAGGGGATAAATTCAGAGACATACAATGCCAGTCGGTTCAGAGTGTCATCTACCAGCTGTGTGTGAAACCTGGTGCACAAGGCTGGCCTGGTAAGTATTGAACTTAACAATCCATTAACATAACTGGACCTTGTAACCAACAGTATGTTTTCTAGATGATTCACATTATATATTTTCTGTTACAATCAATTAACCAGTTTGACAATGCAGACTGTTTTTATGCAATTATTTTCACAGATATTCCATCATGTTGCAGTAAATACAAACTGAACTGTATCAGTGACCACAGAGTTATTCTGTACTGATAGTGGTACATGGCTGTTATATTCAAGCACGTGCTGGGAGTTGGTGATGTTGGCCTACATTGAAGAATTGTCTGGCACACTCTCCATTAGATATTCTGCTAATCACTGTAGATCAATTTACAATCTTTTGCTTCTTATTTTGGTAAATTATTTTACAGGAACATGGAGCCAAACAACAGAACAACACATACGGTAACAGAATTCCTAATCACAGGATTGGATGAAGTACAACACCCAAAGCTGGTGGGAGCAGCCATTTTGTTGGTCCCTCTTTCTCATTCTGATCGGAAGCATCACTAACATTTGTGTCAT